>NC_079168.1:59698518-59733518 GCF_947568905.1 Ostrea edulis | reverse complement strand
TAAGCTTTGAAATGAGGTCAATGTCAGAGGCAAATAATATTGTTATCGCATTTTTAAAATAATACATTTGCTTAAGCTCGGTGTAATGGTATAGAATGTTTATCATTTTATGCATTGCTACTTTACGAAAGTCTACCCTGCGATGATGACCATTGTCACTTTCGGAATACTATTACCCTTTTCTAAGCGTATTCTCATACTCTAAGACGTGGGTTCGAATAAAGATCGTTAATTGTATTCAAATGATATCGTAATATTCATTATTTACTACGAGATGGAATTTTGTTTTTTTATTATCCATTCATTACCTCCAATCAAGTGATATTATTGATGAAGTGGTACACATTTATACAATTGCTGACGTTTGTGGAGGTTGACATAAGAAATTAGAAATCCATGATATTGATGGAAGCCGAGGTCAACATCAATTTTCATACCATGAACATTTCGGATAGGCATATTATCAAAAACAAAAGACAGCTGGTTGGTTGTATATTGTTTAACGTCCCGCTTGAGAATTGTTCACTCATGTGGAGACGTCACCAGTGTCGGTGAAGTGCTGCATTTAGGCTTATGGTACCTTCACACTCACGGATTTTTCTTACGGATCCTTACGTATTCCACAAATCCGTAAAAGTATACGGATTGTTACGATTTAGACACTTTAAAGAGCTGTTTAAGAACGTTTTAAGAGTATTTACGGGCCATTTACGGTTTATTACGAGTTCTTGCGATGCATTTACGGCACATATTTACTATTTGTTCCGAGTGAACACGGATAAATACGAGCAAATTACGATATTTTACGAGCTTTTTAGGGATTGTTACGAGTATATTACGGACATTTACGATTTAGCTTAGCTTTTACGTGTAAATCACGACTTGTTAACGTGTTGATAACGTGTTGTTACGAATAGTTAGGAGTTAGTTACGACTGTTTACGTTTTTGACGCAAAAGTGTTCGCAATTGGCTTTGTATCATCATTCGACAACTGACATTACTTGTAACAGCATGTAAGTATATTGTATACAAGATGTGTTAACTTCTTTGATGTCTTAATAACAACTGGAAGAAACTGTCAGATTTTGCGTCTTTTATACCTTTCCTTAATCGTAAAGTTTAAGTATGTACTCGTAAAGTAATCGTGTCTATACGTAAAGTGCTCGTAATGACTCTGAACAGTCCGTAAAGCGATTATAACCCGACGTGAATGAAATCGTAAATATCACTTAGTCATTCGTAATAATCCGTAAACAACTCGTAAACTATCCGTAACATATCGTTAACTAACCGCAAAGATTCGTAAAAAAAATTTTTTTACGAGTGTTTTACGGATTTTCCCGAGCAGTTTACGTGTTCTTGCGACCAGTTTACGATACTTACGGATTGTTACAAGTTATTTACGGGTTATTTACGGAAAATGACATCCGTGAAGAAATTTTTGACATGTCAAAAAATTTGTCCCTACTTTCACGGATCCTTACGAGTGTATGCGAGTTGTGACGAGTTATTAATGGATACCGACGAGTGATTTACGAATACTTGCGATTAACTACGAGTCGGAGATCCGTAAGGACTGGTAAGAAAAATCCGTGAGTGTGAAGATGGTATATGTATTATGCTCAGCGCTTACGGCCTTTGAACGGAGGGGGGGGGGGGGGCATCTGTATAAGAACGCCCCATTTAGTCGCCTCTTACGACAAGCAAGGGATACTGAGGACCTATTCTAACCAGGATCCCCACGGGACAGTTATCATTGCATACATAAGACCGAGGGCGCCCTGGCTTTGAAATAACTGCATTCCAAAATTTCCAGTTTATGATCATCTGAAGAAAGCCAGAAACGTTTATATTTCGACGCAATGCCAAATAAATTGAAACAAGCATTCTGAGAGTATTGTATAGCAATACAAAGTCCCCTACCGGAGGAAAAAATTATTGGACCACAACAATATTCAAAGTTCATTATGCGACCAAGGTTATGGTAAAAGGGAAGATTGGGAAACAAAGATAGGGATGGTTGGAAATCAACTACTATTAAGGTACAAAGACTAGACAAGGAAAACTTCAAAATCGATCTGTAACTTGTTATGGCAAAGCAATCATTATGATATACTGAATATCAAATGAATATCTGCAAGCACATTAAAAAAGTCCAGAAAACTGATAATTCATGTTAGTTTTTTAAGCCCAAGGGCCATAACTTAGTGACAAATCAACGGACCGAGACGAAACTCGAACTTGATTTGTAACTTGTCATGGCAAAGCAATGTACCAAATATCAAATGAATATCTACAAGCATGTCAAAAAAAGTCCGGAAAACTGATTTGCAGGACTGACGGACGGAGCACAAACCTAAAGTCCCCTTCGACTTCTTCGGTAGGGGACTAATAATGATTACGTAAACCTCGCAGGGAACATGCTATAACGTTGACGTCACAATGCAAGTCATGCTAAACCATAATCTACATAATGTAGAAAGCATCCACGACGATTCAAGCGAGCATGTGAGGGTGATATATTGGTGTGTCCAGGGGTCCGTGTTTGCCCAACTATCTATATTGTATTGTTTATAGGAGTTATGAGATTGATCACTGTTCGTTATCTTCACCTTTCATGGGTAGTTTCTCGTATTGCGTGACGAGGAAGAGGGGGCATAATTTATAGGGACTGACTTACTAGAAGTGTTCCGATATAATAGTCCAAACTTGGGAATAGTTGGACGTTCTTTGGCCATCATGTATATGCATGTTACACGCCAGGGAAGATTTAACCTCACACCCCAAATTGTCGCCCCCCTTGCTGCAACTATTTGGAAACATCATTTACATACAAACTGGTCCTGTTTGTTAACTCCTTCTCCTCTCCTCCTCTTCCTTCTTCTGTCGTGGTCAAGCTATAACCTTTTGGTTCTCTGGACCTTACAATCATTTTAATCTTCTACTTCGCCTTCTACTTGTTCTGCTGTATACTTTTTTAAAAAGATTTATTATGATCACAGTATTTGCTATTGTTGTTTTGCTTGGTAGTGGTTTTGCTACTATTGAAAGAATTATATTTGCTGTTGGTGGTGGTGTCATTGTTGTCTATATGACTTTTTTGTCTTCCAGTCCTCCAGAGAGAAAGAGAGAGGGGGATATGTCCGACAAAAAAATCGATTTGCCTTTTGTTGTTTGGCCATTTTGCTGAACATGGGTTGTTAGGTCTTGTGCACAACATATTTGTTAGTGACCTCAGATTGTGTTAGATTACGCCTGTTAGCCGCCGTTTGGACACTCATGAAAACCTCGAGAAAAACCCACCCTTCCTCTTTATTTATGAATATTTTTGTTTGCTTAACTCGTTGCTCACTCTCTCTCTCTCTCTGAATATGTAAATGAACAAGCAAGCAAACAAACAAATAAATAAAACATATGTGCTTAGTCTTACATAACTTATATACAACATTTTAGTTCAATCTGTTCACAAACACCAGAGATATTGCAGAGTTGTAGAAAATTGTGCACAGCTCGCGGTGCTTTAAGCTCTCGTTCCAGAATCCTCATTTTTAGGGAGGCATGTCAGATGGTCAGTTGTAATCTACATACAAAATTGCAGTCCAATAGGTCGACAAACACTAGAGATATGAGTGCGAACAGACAAACAGACCAAGTGAAACCTATGTACCCCATATAAAAGGGGGTACCCGGTACAATAAATGACTTTTGTGTAATCTATCCTAAAAACGTCAATAAAATATTAGCGGGTGACGATTTAGGACGGGCGACGATTTGGGGTGTACTGTAGTACATCCCAAATCGTCACCCCTGATGATTGTGCAGTCTTGTCCCGACGATTTTGGGATGCCCGGCGACGATTTGGGGTAAAATGTCATCCCAAATCGTCACCGGCGACGATTTGGGATGGGGCGACGATTTGGGGTGTAACATATGCATAATACACTGAAAGGTACGTATAAAAAGTTTGCAAATGTCATTCAATAATTAGCTATTCAGCTTTTGATTAAGTTAATATAACTGAAAAGAATAGGTGATATCACTTATAAGGGTAATAAGGAGTAAAGCTTATAAAATTTTGATTCCGAAACATGGTTAAAATTCTGAAATATGTTTAGAATGGAGACAGGTTAGAGTTGAAATACTAATTTTAATCGATTATTGTGAAAAATAGACAGACGTTTCTCCTTAATGAATGCAAGTTTCGAGATGCGTCCGAGTTATTTCCCTTTATAGAACTCTCGCACACAGAAAGGCACGAAACAATTTATCAGTGCATATTATCTATTCAAGATATATATTTATACTGTATTCTGGTTCCAGTCACACAAAATATTACCCTGGAAAAAGTTCAAGCAGGTGCAACGTTATGACACTGAGGAACATAACGTATTACGTAATCGGACTCGAGGTAAAATGAATTGAAAAGCTGATCATTTTCTTAGAAACGAAAAGGAATAAAAATTCATATTTCTACACTTGTTGCCTCATCAGTTTATATATCATTATTAGGCCATTCTACGATTGATAATGATTGTATGTTGTTTAACGTCCCTCTCGAGAATTTTTCACTCATATAGAGACGTCACCGAGGCCTATGCTCGGCTCTTACGGCCATTGAGCAGTGTTTAGTTTATTTATTTAGGAATAAGCACATATACAATATAAATACAAGACAATATCACAGAGGAACACATAGTTAAAACAAAAGTTGTTGTTAAATACATAAGATAAAAAGGTAAATTTTAACAGCTACAATGTATTTGACTTTAAGAGCACAGTGAGTAAATTTATGTATATGCCTATGCCAAGGATAACCCATGAAAGTCATATGGCTTACTTCCAATGGGGTCCTTCTGATCTTATAATATGACATACACAATATATTATCATTATTAGCATAATAAAACAATGCAAACAAAAAAGATATTGAAAGACAATAATTTGAAACACATAAGAATACTTTAAATATCTTACATTTCAACAGTGCTGAGTATTGAAAATTGTTGGAATAAATAACAACTGTAATAACTATGTATGAACAAGACAATGTGGATCAATAATACAAGAAGTCATTATCTGCCATTTTCTTCATTTCATTGAGTAAATGTTTTTTAACTGCAGATTTGAATGAAAATCTATTTGTTTATACATTTTATTTTATCCGAGAGAGAATTCCAATCTTTGATGCCGTTAAAATAAAAAGTTTCTGATTCCATTTTCTCAACCCTTGGTAAAAAGAAATTAAGCTTACTTTATCTAGTTGATCTGGATGAACAATTTCTTCTAAAATTATTTTTCAAATAATCTGGACATTTTTCATGAAAAATATTAAAGACATGATTCAGTCGAAGCTGTTTTACTCTATTGCAAATGTTCAAATACTCCAGCTTTTCAAATATTTCAGCGTTGATACTACTTCTAGGAGGTAAATCTAATAACTTTATTTTGAATAATCTGTAGTTTTTTCTTAAGCTTAACAGACAAACCTTCGTACCACGATGTACATGCATAGTCAATATGACACTGAATTAAAGCATTACAAAGAGATTTCCTGGACAGTAGAGATAGACATGATTTATGTCTGTATAAGAATTTCAGGCGTTGATTTGCTTTTTTAATAATACTATCAACGATCAAGTGAGGGTTCTTTAGCCTGCCGCACCTACTGTGACACGGGACATTCATTTTTAAGGTCATCTCCGAGGACCCGTGACATTCACACCTTATACCGAGCATTTGGCGATGGAACTGTCACTACCTGTTTTAACGACCTAGGTCGGTCGCGACCGGAATTCGAACCCTGACCTTCCGCATGCGGGGCGAACGCTCTAACCTCTAGGCCAACGCGGCTATTTGATTGGCTGAGCACGCTGGAAAAAATTCGTTTATATTGTATATAAATGTAACTCGGTATGGAGACACATACCAAGACGGCATTATTTTTCTTTTCTAATTTTACATTGCACCATGGAACACTGTTATGTGCATAGGCCTTCGAACTATGAAATTTAACGTGCACAACAAAATACGATATTGCCTAACACCCCCAATCATTTTAAACAAAACGTGGTCTTTGTTTACAAATAAAATTACACAAAACCTTTACGGTAAAAATTCAAAAACAAACTCTGACATGTACAACGGTATCCTATGAGAAATACAAAACGGTATATAAAGTATTTACAAATTTGCTGTTTGATTATTTTTAGCTCACCTGAGCCAAAGGCTCAAGTGACTCACTTTTCTGATCAAAATCTGTCCGTTGTCTGTCATTGTAAACTTTTCCCATTTTCATCTTCTCCAGAACCACTGGCTCAATTTCAACTTGGCACAAAGCATCCCTGGGTGAAGGCCTTTCAAGTTTGTTCAAATGAAGGGCTATGTCTCCTTCAAAAAGGAGATAATCACAAAAATGCAAAATTAGGGTAGGGCCATTTAAAAATCTTCTTCTTAAGAATCACTGGGCCGTCAGAGGATCTGACATTTACATGAAAGCTTTCTGACATATAGTGTAGATTCAAGTTTGTTGAAATCATGCCCCCGGGGGTAAGTTTTGGGCCACAATAGGGGATCAAAGTTTTACATAGAAATGTATAGGGAAAATCTTTTTCTCAAGAACCACTGAGCCAGAAGAGCTAAGATTTACATGAATTCAAAGCTTCCTGACATAGTGCAGATTCAAGTTTGTTCATGGGGTAGGTTGAGGCCACAATAAGGGATCAACGTTTTACACGATATATATATATATATATATATATATATATATATATATATATATATATATAATATGTAAACTTTAAACACTTTCTTGAAATATTTCGACCGTGTTACCGGTCTTCAATAGTGATTATTTTTCATAGGAACGCCTACATACACAAAAGTACTATGACGTCACATTATAACAATTGAAAAGTAACGTCAAAGTTGATGTTGCGCGAAAAACATTTGAAAAAGGTAAGAGTCTAATGATAAAATTAACAATACTCTCCCGGTCCCGTGAACACATCCTCAAATCTGAATATGCGTACAATTAAATATTTGGTAAGAAATGTAGCAAAATTTTAGATATGTTTGTTCACAAAGCAGTCAACTTCTGGCCTAAGTGAATACAAACATTACAGTAAGTAGTTAATCGTAAATACATCAATATATACATTTAAATTGTTAAATCAGTTATTATAACGCGTTCTTTGCATACAAGACATTGTTTATTAAAGACAAAAATGTCCCTTTTTGTTTATTCCGAATGGTACATAAGTATTCATTTTTTCTTCCATATTTTCCTTGAAGCGACGATTAATGTCATATTTGTAAAAGGTTTTCAATTCCTATTATAGAATGAAAGAAAGCAGAGGTGAGCAAGCTCACATACCCCACGCTCCAACATTGCTTGCCAATGCCTCACATAATGAATGGTAATGCTATATGCATTACTGCAAGAACAGGGCAGACGGGCTCAAAAGTTTAAGTTCAAAAGGCGCATAACTCCCAGCAAAATTATTGAATCAGAATTTCCCGAGAATATGCACATCTACACAGTGTGTCCTTATTAACTACAAAGTTTCACGAAATTCTGTTGAGCGCTGACAAAGAAGAGGCCTTATTGGTCACCTGAATACTAGTGGAAAAGTATCACTACTTCCATGGGTTATGAAATCTAGAAAAAATTTCCTGTTCTGAATATCTAAGCTAAATTCTAATGTTCAGCAACATTATAAAACAAGATGTGTTCTTAAAACTTCACTGCCCTCAAAAGTGCATACACTGATGAAAGGCTTTACATAAAAGGTGTATTAATATTAAAACATCAAAAGATATGACTAATTTGGACTTATCCTAAAGTCATAACCCTGGGTTATGAAATTCACCATTTTTTGTACACCTTTTTCTGCTATTCCTAACTATGCATTTAGATTTTATACAGTTAAAAGCAGCAAATTAACACATAAATACTATAAACTAAGTATGGCTCCACCCTGGGGTCGGAACCCTTACTCTGGGGATCATCAAATTTACAATTTTGGTAAAAGACTACCTGCTCTATCCATTTAGTTTCAATATCACTAAAGAAGATGTTATTCAAGTGTTTTACACATAAACACTATACTAGAAAACTGACACGGTCAGCAAGGGCCCCGCTGAGGATTATTAGAGGAAAGTGACATCTGTATTTGATATAGCAATGTTTGGGGCTGGTATATATGTTAGAATTAATAATACATAAAGATACATTGGAATGCCAATTTGTGAAAAAAGAATCATGAAGCATATTTATGAGAGACTTACGCAATTTAAATTACTTGTTTGACACACACTCATCCACTCAAACACAACAGAGTGCAACAAAATCTCATTGTAATAGGGGATTCAAAATGGATAACTGGTACAAAATATGGTACATACTACAAAAAAAAATGTATTCGAAAAGGATTATGAATTTGACATATTGATGTCTTGGAAAAGGAAATTCTGACATCGGGGCTCTAAGCGTTTTCAAACACATTGTCATTTGATAAAAGTGTTCTACATTTTTAAAAATAGAGAGTTTTATATTATGATCCCTGGGTCGAGGCCTCTGCTGGTGGACTGTTAGTCCCCGAGGGTCTCTACAGCCCAGTAGCTAAGTACATCGTTACTAGGTTGAAAATACGGATGTACAAATTGGTACCGTACAAGTTTTATATTATGACCCCTGGGTCGAGGCCTCTGCTGGTGGACTGTTAGTCCCCGAGGGTTTCTACAGCCCAGTAGCTAAGTACATCGTTACTAGGTTGAAAATACGGATGTATATTTAATCGCTGTGATAAAATTTAGAAATTCATTTCAAAATTAAGGAGTATCTCCCTCATGCCTAGCTCTTATCGTTTGACGAATTTGACTCCACTTTTTTGGCACTTTGTTTTTTCCCTAAAATAGCTACAAGTTTACTGGTATTTCGGATTTCAAAAAATTCGGTTGAGCATCACTGAAGAGACATTATTTGTCGAAATGCGCATCTGGTGCATCAAAATTGGTACCGTATAAGTTTTATATTAATATGTCTTTACATACATAGGTGAGAATGTTTCCATTATTCCTAGCCGAGACATACCATGTATGCGCAAACAATTCATAAGCAAATATCAAAATACTCACGTAGAAAATGTGGACCTTACCGTCAACATGCGCAGTGAAACACGCCATTTTGAGATTTTCGGCGACGAAAGCTCGGTAACAGTAACGAAGAAGGTACACTATATCTATTTTGTGATTTTCTTTATTAAAAGGAACAGTTCTCTGTGTAACGTGCAATTACTACATAATTCAATAACTTGAAGCATGAAGCAGTTTCACTTTGCAACCGGATATAAGAAATTTTATTTCGTATTCCGATCCCGATCGAAAGTTGTTGACGGGGAATGACGTGTTTTAATTCAATATACATGTAACATCAAGCATTTTTTATATCACATTTTTAAAAAAAACCAAATATATACACATACACAATGTTGTAGAGTTATTTCTTGTAAATTTTCTATATATCAATATAATGCATATCATAATTCAAATTGAATTAACTCCCTTAGACAGTGGTAAATAAATACGGTCATAATAAGAAAGATGACATTCAAACAGACAAAGTGACATGACTCCAAAATCTATAGGTATCTTCCTCCTATTGTAAAGTATTTCTGTACAAAATTGAAAACTGTTTGAGTTATCGTGTCACAAAGAAAGTGTTCATAATAACAAAGATAATGACACACATACAGACAGACAGACAAAGTGACATGACCCCAAAATCTATAGGTGTCTTCCTCTTATTGTAACGTATTTCTGTACAAAATTTGAAAGCTGTACAATGAAAACTGTTTGAGTTATTGTGTCACAAAGAAAGTGTTCATAATAACAAAGATCATGCCATACAGACAGACAGACAAAGTGAAATGACCCCAAAATCTATAGGCTTTTTCCTCTTATTGTACATTATTTCTGTACAAAATTTGAAAACTGTACAATAAAAACTGTTTGAGTTATCGTGTCACAAAGAAAGTGTTGACGGACAGACGGACGGTCAGACGGACAATGTGATTATTATAGGGCTTCCCGTATTTCATGCGGGGCCCTAATAACAAGTTTAGTCCCGCCCTGGTGTCAGAACCCCTATCCCGGGGATCATGAAATTTACAATTTTGGAAGAGGCTTTCCTGCTCCATATCACTATGCATTTTAGTTTTTCTTACACTTGTGTGGTTTTTGAGAAGGAAAAATTTTGAAAATAGGTCTATTTTGGGCAGTTTTTAACCCGTCCCTAAGGTCCCAGGAATCCTGCAATTTAGAATTTATGTCTCCTTTGTCCCAAATATGGTTCATACCAAATTTGAAAAGAATTGGAATGATAGTTATCAAGAAGTTAAAAATGTCTATTGTTCACACATTTGATAACTGACCATTTTGGTCCCACCCTTATACCAAAACTCCTTCCCCTGGGATCATCAAATTTACAATTTTGGTAAGCACTATCTGCTCTTTCTAAATATCTATTTACTTTCAATTTTGTATCAATAGCACTAAAGATGATGTTATTTAAGTGTTTTACACATAAACACTATATCCCAAGTTTGGCCCCATCCTGGTGTCAGAACCCCTACACTGGGGATCATGAAATTTACAATTGTGGTAGAGGCATTCCTGCTCTACATCACTATGTATTTAGTTTTTCTTACACTTGTGGGGTTCTTGGGAAGATTTTTAAAAATTGGGCAGTTTTGCCCCGCCCTTAGGGCCACAGGGGTGCTGGAGTCCTGAAATTTACAACATGAAAAAGTGTATTTCTAGAAGCTGCACATAAAGTAATGATATACATCTTCAATAAGATCTGTACAATTTCCACACAGGAGTATCCGATAAACAGTTCAAGTAAAACTTCTTTATGCCAAAGCTACAAACGTTGCTTTCAATGAAGCTAGGTTTTTGCCAAACAACAGAAAACCAGTTTGTTTCCATGATTGTCATTTATTTGAAATGACGAAATTCAAGCATCATATAAAAGTACAGGGGGCCCCCCAATATGTGTTCTGATTGGCCCAATCAGAACACATATTGTATAAAACAAACCATTTAGGCCCCGAAACTGGGCAGAGCACATATTGTATAAAACAAACCATCTAGACCCCAAAATTGGGCAGAACACATATTGTATAAAACAAACCATTTTGGCCCCAAAACTGGGCAGAACACATATTGTATAAAACAAACCAGCTAGGCCCCAAAACTGGGCAGAGCACATACATCATGTATATGTTGCCTCCCAGTGTAAAAATGATAAAAAGGTGGCCAAAATATGCCACTAACAAGGTGTTATACCATGGCCAGTGTGCTAACAAAACATTGATTTTACAGATCTAAATAAAGATTGCTAGCATTGTTTCTTATCTGACAATGTAATATACTAGTATTATACCGACGTTCTCCAAAATGAAAAAGCTCATTACCTTTTCACAATAAGAAGGATTTAGGAGACTCTTGAAAGAAGAAATTCCAGACGTATTTTAATATAGTCTGGCAAATTGTTCCATTGTTTGACAGTGGAGGTAAAAAGCTTTCCATACATGTACATTGCACATGTATATGATGTTGTTCTAATTTGAGGAATTTTAAACTGTAAAGTACCAGTTTGAAGATCGTAAAAATCAGTTGGTGAACGATAGAGTTGTATTAAATCGTACAAATATCGAGGTGAATAGCCATCAATAATTTTAAAAATAATAACCAATAGCAACTTAATGAATTTTTCTCCTTGTTTGTTAGAGTCTTCTTCTGGGCAATTATCCCTAACAACGTCAGGATATTCAAGCACGGGTTTGATAAATCCCAAATATATCTTAATCAGTGTTTTGCGGCTAACCTTATATATTTTTTTTTAGGTCACCTGAGTTTTCTATTGCAATTGGTTGTCGTGTGTAAACAATTGAACTTCTTCTTTATAACAACCTCTCCGATTCTTTTCAAATTTGGTATGAAGCATCTATGGGACAAGGGGACGTAAATTGTAAATTTCAGGACTCCTGCACCCATGTGGCCTTAGGGGCGAGGCAAACAATGCCCCAAATCGACCAATTTTCAAAAATCTTCTCTACAACCGCCTATATGTAAGAAAAACTAAATACATATGATGTAGAACAGGCAGGCCTCTACCAAAATTGTAAATTTCATGATCCTCGGGTTAGGGGTTCTGACCCCAAGGTCGGGCCAAACTCAGTATATATTGTTTTTGTGTAAAACACTTAAATAACATCTTCTTTGGTGCTATCGATAATAAATTGAAACTAAATGGATATTTAGAAAGAGCGGGTAGTCCTTTACCAAAATATGAATTTGTTGATCCCCGGGTTAGGGGTTTTGGTATAAGGGTGGGGTCATGCCAGTTATTAAATGTGTGAACACTGAACAATAGAAATTTTTAACTTCTTGATAACTATCATTCCAATTCTTTTCAAATTTGGTATGAATCATCTTTGAGACAAAGGGGCATAAACTGTAAATTTCAGGATTTCTGCACCTCAGGAGAAAGTAAAAAACTGCCCAAAATTGATCAATTTTTAATAATCTTCTGTATGACCGTACATGTGTAAGAAAAACTAAATGCATAGTAATGTAGAGCAGGAAGGCTTCTACCAAAATTGTAAATTTCATGATTCCCGGGATAGGAGTTCTGACACCCAGGCCGGGGCCAAACTTAGTGTATAGTGTTTAAGTGTAAAACGCTTAAATAACATGTTCTTTGGTGTCATTGATACTCAATTGAAACTACATGAATGTTTAAAAGAACAGGCAGTTCTTTACCAAAATTGTAAATTTGATAATCCTAGGAGTAGGGATTTTGGTATGAGTGTGGGGCCAAAATGGTCAGTTATTAAATGTGTGAATAATAGTTTTAATTTCTTCTTGATAACTATAATTCCACTTCTTTTCAAATTTAGTATGAAGCATCTTTTGAACAGGGGAACATAAATTGTAAATTTCAGGACTCCTGCACCTATGAGGCCTTAGGAACGGGGCAGAAACTGCCCAAAATTGACTAAATTGGCGGGAGTTCGAATCCCGCTCGGGCCGGTAAGTGAGAAAGTTTCCCAGTTTACTTTCGGAAGGTCGGTGGTCTCTTCCCAGGTACATTGTATCTGGGTTCTCTCTTTCACCAATAAAACACTGGGCGCCACCAGATAACTGAAAAATTGTTGAGTGTGCCGGACAACATCAATCTGCAACCGCACATGTTCAAGAACAAGCATTCTGAGAGTATTGAATGGCAATACATAGTCCCCTACCGGTTGCAAATATTACTGTACCACAACAATATTCAAAGTTCATTACGTAAGTTATGGTACAGTAAAAGGAAAAATTGGGGACCAAGGAATGGTTGGAAATCAACTACTATTCGAGTACCGGATAGAGACTAGACCAGGAAAAAAACACAAATTCATAATTAGGTTTAGGTATTTAACCAAGTCAATAAACTGTGACATGTAGGTGATCATGAATAATTTACCTATATTGTTGTATTACTATGCTAGAAGTTTTAATGAGTGAAGTATTCTTATGTACAGGGATAAGAAACTTGGATGTATGATTGATTAAATATTGTTTAACGTCCCTCTCGAGAATATTTGATGCAAACTCACAATTCATGCTATTTTTCTAAGTCCAAGGTCCATAACTTAATGGAAAATCAACGCACCGAGATGAAATTCGAACTTGATCTGTAACTTGTTATGGCAAAGCAATGTACCAAATATCAAATGAATATCTGCAAGCACAACAAAAAAAAGTCTGGAAAATTGATAATTCATGCAATTTTACTAAGTCCAGGGGCCATAACTAAGTGAAAAATCAACGGACCGGGACCAAATTCAAACTTGATCTGTAACTTGTTATGCCAAAACAATGTACCAAATATCAAATGAATATCTGCAAGCACAACCAAAAAAAAAAGTCTGGAAAACTGATAGTCCATGCTATTTATCTAAGTTTAATGGCCATAACTAAGTGAACCATCAACGGACCGAGACGAAATTCGAACTTGATCTGTCACTTGTTATGGCAAAGCAACGTACCAAATATCAAATAAATATCTGCAAGAACAGAGAAAAAAGTATGGAAAACTGGACTGACAGACAGACGGACGGAGGCGCAAACCTAAAGTCCCCTTCGACTTCGTCGGTAGGGGATTAAAAACTAAATACATAGTGACGTAAAACAGGATGGCCTCTACCAAAATTGTAAATTTGATGATCTCCTGGATAGGGGTTTTGACTAAAGGGCGGTGCCAAACTTAGAATATAGTGTTTATCTGTAAAACACTTAAATTACATCTTCTTTAGTGCTATTGATAATACATTGAAACTAAATTGATATTTAGTAGTCATTTACCAAAATTGTAAATTTGATGATTCCAGGGATAGGAGTTTTGGTATTGAGGTGGGGACAAAATGGTCATTTATTAAATGTGTGAACAATAGAATTTTTTTTAACTTCTTCTTGATAAATCCCGTGGGGATCCGGGTTTGAATAGGTCATCAGTACCCCTTGCTTGTCGTAAGAGGCAACTAAATGGGGCGGTCCTTCGGATGAGACCACAAAGACCAAAGCCCCGTATCACAGCAGGTGTGGCATGATAAAGAACCCTCCCTGCTAAAAGGCCGCAAGCGCCGAGCATAGGCCTAAAATGTGCAGCCCTTCACCGGCAGTGGTGACGTCTCCATAATATGAGAGCAAAAATTATCGAGAGGGACGTTAAACAATATTCTTGATAACATAACAACCCTTCCAATTCTTTTCAAATTTAGTATGAGGCATCTTTAGAACAAGGGGGACATAAATTGTAAATTTCAGGATTCCTGCATCCCAGGGTCTTGGGGGCGGGGCAAAAACTGCCCAAAATTTAACAGTTTTCTAAAATCTTCTCCAGAACAGCACGTTTAAGAAAAACTAAATGCAAAACAAACTTTGCAGTGCCTAAATATAGACCATCTTATACTTAATCCACCAACGTGTTCTTCATCTTCTTTCAATTATAGTCCAGCTGGATATGTCATTACTGATGATGTTGATATAGTTGAAAATGAGGACATCAAATCACTTATTCTAAAAGGTCCGAAATACAGAGAACCTAGGTCTTTCAATTGGCGATAGAACTTCATCTCTGTTATGAATTCTGTCGAAGATTATGTCAGACGTTGGGCTAAATATGAAAAAGAACTTGATACATTGTCAGAATGGATTAAAAGTATAAGAGGAATATATTAAAATCCTGCATTAGACATATTAAAACAAAACTGCGTACCACGTATCCTTCTGTGTTTAGTAAACCAGAAGTGATAAAAGAATTGGATAGGAAAATATGTTTTGGTTACAGCTGACAAAGCTTGTAACAACATTGTCTTTGTAAGGCTCATTATTACAACTGTATTTTAAATGAACTTGGCATTAATTCCACTTTTGGTAATGATACTTATACTCCAACTGCCCTTTCAAAAGACGAAATTCTTCAAAACCATGCTTCAGTTTAAGATTTAATATCCCAGTCAATGGGTCGGATGAATATGAGTTACCGTACCTATACTGGATTCCTAAACTTGATAAAAACCCTTACAAACAAAGATACATTGCTGGATCCAGTAAATGTTCTACCAAGCTCCTATCTTTGCTCCTCACGAAAATATTAACAGCTGTGAAGGAGACACGTAAAACGTATTATGCCAAAAGTGGAGTAAATCAAATGTGGATTTTAAAACATTCTAAAGAACTTTTAGTAGACTTGAAATCGCAAAACTTTTCTCAAATCAACAACATCAAAACATCCAACACTTTACACGACCATTCCTCACGATAAATTAAAGATTAAACTTTTTGACATCATAGACAGTTGCTTCTTCAACAAAAATTGAAAACGCAAATATTCCTACACGTATCTAGTGATCAGTCATCCAAAAAAATACTTTGTTAAACACCACTCTGATTCCACGCGCAAGTACTATGAAGTTGAAATAAAAAATATGCTGGAGTTCCTCATTGACAATATCTTCGTGGTCTTTGGTGATCAGGTCTTCCAACAGTCATGGGCCTCCGTGGTTGAGTGGTTAGAGCATCGCGCTCAAAATCACACGTTCTCTCACCTCTGGTCGGCGCGGATTCGATTCCCGCTCGCACCGGTAAGTATGAAAGTTTCATAGTTTACTTTCGGAAGGTCGGTGGTCTCTTCCCAGGTACATTGTATCGGGGTTCTCTCTTCCACCAATAAAAATTGGGCGCCACCACATAACTGAAAAATTGTTGAGTGTGGCGGAAAACAGCAAAACAATCCATCAGTCTGTTTGAATTTACCGTGGGCACGAATTGTGTTCCTTTGTTTGCTGACCTGTTTTTATATTCCTATGAAGCAGAATTTATTTAAAAACTTCTACGTGAGAAGAAAAAAATCTCTTGTGGCCCTCAATTCGACATATAGATATATCGACGACGTATTATCTATTAACAACTATAATTTTCATTCATATGCCGATTCGATATATCCCAGTGAACTCGAAATAAAAGACACCACAGAGTCGTCCACTTCTGATTCAGACTTAGATATTTTATTGAAAGTAGGTATTAACGGCAAACTAACAACTCAACTTTACCAAAAGCGGGATGATTTTAGCTTCTCTATCATCAACTTCCCATATTTATGTAGCAATATTCCATTATCACCTATATATGGTGTTTATATCTCTCAATTGATTCGATAAGCAAGAGCTTGTTCTGCTTATCGTCAGTTTTTAAATCGAAGCAGGCTACTGAGAAACAAGTTAATGGTGCAGGGGTTCCAACAGTCTCGTTTAAAGTCAGCATTTCGCAAATTCTATGGTTGTTATAACGAGTTGTGTGCCAATAAAACCTATCATTGGGTCCTATACTGTCTGACGTGTTCCATACCGATTTGTGAGGCCAATCTTGACACTGATTTTGACTACGGAGAACTCCGTTTACGGCGGTTGTGACCGTTCGACGGGGGATGCTTACCTCTTAGGCTGACTTATAACCTTACACCACTCAACCTACATGCATTTAATCATGTATTCTCCGTCGGATGGGACGTTAAAGGGTGTCCCGTGTCAAAGATCACAACCCTCTTGGCACGCAAAAGATCGTTTCCCTGATGTTCGAAAAAGAGTAGGCTCACTGGGGGCCGTCAGGGAAACTCAAAACACTCACAACCAAACATAACTCAATTAGTTAACCGCCGTAAAATGGCTGAAATATTGCCAAAACGGCGTAAGACCCCAATCAATCAATCTGAGTCAGATATTAAACTCCCCATTTCGAAATGATCATGATCACATGACGATGCACGTATGTGTTGGTAAACTTTTCTCGAGCACCAAGAGATATGGTGCCGAGCGAAGCAAGGGACCAAATCGAATGGCGAGAGAAAGGTTTAACAACATACTTAGTACATGTTTCACACGAGAAATGAAAAATCTTTCTGTTTTCTATTTAATTTATCATAACCCTTCCGTATTTTTTATCCTTTAATCAAGATCATCAGCATTTATCTTGATTGGTGCAATTTTGTATTGTCTGGGTTTGGTAATTTGTGCCCTCAAGGGGAGTTTATCTGTATTCAACAGCCAAGTAAGGGAACATAGTGAGTAGTTTTCAAGTATTATTAGGATTTTGTGCACATTCAATATATCTTCATCCATGTTTACCATGTCTTTTCAAATGAATTTGGACATTTTCGGACATGATAGAAAAGACTTCAATGCGTTTCTTAGATATCATTTCTGAAAATGATCTTGAAAACATACTACTTGGGTGACCAACAAAAACGGATCAGATATGCTGATAGAGTGATATAAAACTGTCCCTGTCCCTGTGTCTTTTAAATGTTTCAAATGATAGATTGCTGTATGTATCCCTTTGTAACAGAAGGCCGAACACAAGATGGGAGTACACATCTTATACTACTTTCATGAAGTGTTAGTGATGGGGCATAACAGATACCTCAGGGAGAGATAGAGAGTATATATATCTTAACCCGATTTACATCGCTCTATCAGCATGTCTGATCTCTTGTTTCTGATGATCACCCATATTTTTGTGTTAATTGTGTTAACAAATTGCCCTTCACCGGCAATGGTGATATCTCCTTATGAGTGAAACATTATCAAAAGGGACCTTAAACAATATACAATCAATCTTGGGTTTGAGGCGGCCATGGCACGAGCGGGGCTCGAACTCACGACCTTTCGCTTCGTTAACGGGACGGCCGTGAGTTCGAGCCCGCTCGTGTCATGACCTAAGACGTTAAAATAGGTAGTGATTGCTCCTTCACCAAACGCTCGTCATTCAGAGGTGAGAATCACGGGTCTTTCGGATATGCCCTTAAAAACGGAAGTCCGATGTCGCAGCAGGCGTTGACACGATAAAGAACCCTCACTGCTACGGCCCTGAGCGCTAAACATAGGTCTAAAATGGTACTTCACCTACATGTAGCTGGTGACGTCTCAATATGGGTGAAAAATGTTCGATTGATTGATTGTTTAACGTCCCTCGAGAATATTTCACTCATATGGAGACGTCACCAATCCCGGTGAAGGGCTGCAAAATTAAGGTCTATGCTCGGTGTTTATGACCATTGGCTAGGGAGGGCTCTTTATCGTACCACACCTGCTGTGACACGGGGCCTCGGTTTTTGCGGTCTCATCCGAAGGACCGCCCATTTAGTTGCCTCTTACGATAAGCAAGGGTTACTGAGGACCTATTCTATGATGTATGCGCATGCGTGATAAGACAAAACGTAGAACATTTTCGCTCCGAGATTTTTGATGGATTTTATGTGATTTAAGTGACCAAAGGGCATTCCAAAAGTGTGTTTGGGTCTATTCGTAGATATGTTCTTCAGGTATTTCAGAATTTCATCTGTCTAACAATGAATTCTAAGAAAAGAAATAATAAGCGTCAAAATGTTAGTGGCGAAAGTCAGCAGAAATTTAGTGTACCTAGAATGGCAAGCATGCCTAACTAAAAGGATTCAATTATCGGAAGTGAGACGAGTTCACAACCATATACAAGCTCGAATCAGTCTATTCTAGCTACGGACAGAAGGGTGGATTTTCGAACCATTATCGACGACCATGTCTCACCCCTTGGACCCCAGGAGCCACAAGCTAGCTTTGTTGGTATGGAACCATTGACACCGCTGAATGTACCATCAAATCGTGAACTTGGAGATAAAATTGATAACTTATTCGGCATCATGAAGCAAGTGTGTGAAAAACTGAACAAACTCGATCAAATTCAGATGAAATTAGATGAATTAGATAGGGCAGTTGTTAAAATTACAACTGGAGACATGAAGTTATGAAAACAAACGTTAGTGAAATGGGTTCTGCTATTAATTTCATCAACGAAGCTTTTGAGAAGAGTAATCAAGGAAATGAAAGAGAATATACTGCAACTTCAAGACAAAGTGATATCTGCACACAAACATTCAGATCACTGAAGAGACATTATTTGTCGAAATGCGCATCTGGTGCATCAAAATTGGTACCGTATAAGTTTTACATTATGACCCCTGAGTCGAGGCCTCTGCTGGTGGACTGTTAGTCCCCGAGGGTCTCTACAGCCCAGTAGCTTAGTACTTCGTCACTAGCTTGATAATACGGATGTATATTTAATTTCTGTTATAAAATTTAGAAATTCATTTCAAAATTGAGGATTATCCCCCTCACGCATAGCTCTTATCCTTAGACGAATTTGACTCCACCTTTTTGGCACATTGTTTTTCCCTGTAATAGCTCTAAAACTTCATTGTTATTTCGGATTTCAAACATTTCGGTTGAGCATCACTGAAGAGACATTATTTGTCGAAATGCGCATCTGGTGCATCAAAATTGGTACCGTACAAGTTTTACATCAATTGGAAAGTAATCTGGACACACTTAATAACAATTTTCGCGAATTGAAGGATGGACAGGTTGATCTGGAAACTCGGTCAATGAGAGATAATTTACTGTTTACCGGAATTTATGAAACAGAAGGAGAATATACTGAAGAAACACTAAGATGTTTTAAGCGACATGGGATGAATTTACATAAAGATTTCTCATTCGAAAGAGTACACAGGATGAGGAAAAAAAACAAGAAAGGTAAAAATAGAAGAATAGTGGCAAAATTTACACTACATAAAGAAGGGAAATACGCAAGAAAGCACCACGCGTATAGAAAAACAAAAGATTTGGCGTTAATGAACAGTCGTACTAATGAAGGATTCTATTAATCTTTATTGGGAGTTTTCAATTTGTGTGAATACATCTGGTGAAGAGTATCTATAGTTTTCTGGTGGTATATGTAGTTTTCTGGTGGTATATATAGTTTTCTGGTGGTATATATACAATATACCACCAGAAAACTATAGATACTCTTCACCAGATATATTCACACAAATTGAAAACGATGTAATATCCTTGAATAACAACTACAAATTTGGGTGATATTGGTATTATTATTGGTGATTTCAATAGTGGATCTGCTAACTTAAACGATTTTATTGATTTATCTGAAAATGAAGGTATATTTTCAAATGATATATATTTAGTAGAAGACTTGGGGATTCCCAAACTTAAGAGTATCATGTGATGATGGAATCATTACATATGATTGCCATTTACTGGACTTATGCAGATATAACAATATGTTTATACTGAAGTTAATGGAAGAGTGGGTGCTGATCAAAACATTGAGAATTTTACATGTAAAAATACGAGTGTTATTGATTATTGTATAGTTAATGTAGATTTTATCAGTTTAATATCTGATTTTGGTGTATAACCTTTCACTTCTGTTTGACCGCTGCCTGGTGAAGGGCTGCAAAATTTAGGCCTATGCTCGGCGCTTATGGCCATTGAGCAGGGAGGGTTCTTTATCGTGCCACACCTGCTGCGACACGGGACCTCGGTTTTTGCGGTCTCATCCGAAGGACCGACCCATTTATTCGCCTCTTACGACAAGCAAGGGGATACTGAGGACCTATTCTAACCCGGATCCCCACGGGATGATGATGATAAGAAAAATAAGTACCGTCAAAGTGTAGCTGATCGGAAGGATGATATTGTAATTGACAGGTTGTTATTCTTTTGAAAGTATTTTTTATTTTTATATCCTACATTTGCATATTTAAAGAGAAGCCGCTTTTAATACATTTTATCATCTTCCTCACTACTCTGTCCCACTAAGGCAGTCAAAGTACCACTAAATGCACCTCATTAACAGGAGAGCTCTTATCTCCTAACTGGCGTGCATGTATTACTTACTTCCATGATTCAGCAGCAACAAAAGAAACTTTCCGCCGAAATTACAACAAAAGTTTGCAGGATGTATAAAGATATCGGTGATTTTCTGAGTCTGAACTATTTGAGTCGTTTAGGCATATTTTATTCATACCATGCATCAAATCACAGCGAAATTTGGACTCTAGAATCTCTTATTGCAAACAAAACAACGTTTTTTCAATACGGAAAAAATCACAAAAAATTGATATAAGATAAGTGGGAGCTTGTATCACTCTTTTGATCGTGAAATCATACTCCATAATGTGTTTTAACGAGACATTAGTACATAATATAAGTAAGTAAGTAAGTAATTTTATTTATTATAGTGGCATGTGTACATATATATACTACTCAAAATTTGATAAGGATCACTAGGTTATATGTGTGTAATTTACCACTAACATAACAAAAGACATAAATTTGACTCAGAGACGTGTTTACTCAGGTTATGAATGAAAATTCATGAACGGCATGAACTTTTATCAATACGGAATGCTTGAAATCTGATCACAACACCAAAAGGCATTTCATTACAAAAAGTTAACAGCAAACCAGAGAAAGAATTACACAGTTTTTGGGGATAGTCCATCATTACACTTAGTCGATGAAGTGTCAATACCGGGTATGGCCTCCCCTTGCATCAATGACGGCTTGACAACGTCGAGCCACGCTGTCAATAAGCACCCGGATGTTTCCAATGGGAAGGTTGTTCCACTCTTCCAGGAGGGTGTTTCCGAGCTCTGCCAAAGTCGTGGGTTGTGCTCTACGGCGTGAAAGGGCAACCTGCAGCACGTTCCATACATGCTCAATCGGGTTAAAGTCCGGCGAGCGCGGTGGCCAATTATGCAGTTATTAATTTTTTAAACAGAAAAATATCTATGATCCTTATCAAATTTGGAGTAGTATATATTCATACATCCAATTTCATCACAATATACATGTACAAATTAATAAACACCCGGCCCGTCGGGCCTATATGCCACTTTAAACGTTGATATAATAATATATAATGCAAATAATTGCGCATAATAACATTTTCTATATTTATATATACATACATGTGTATACATGTATAATAAGTATATAATGTATAAATAGCATATATGTTAATAAAGTTTTGGTGCAATGAGCTACCTCAGAGTACTAGAATTAAGACAGCTTTTATGACAGGGGTCTGAGTTACATGTTTGTACATTAGTAGAATTAAGACAGCTTTTATGATAGGGGTTTGAGTTACATGTTTGTACATTAGTAGAACGTTTTTGAATATGCTCAATGACCTAATTTTAACCTATGTTACTAAAATAGTAACAAATATATGCAATCATATTTTGTGCAAGGATGAGCTATGGGGTCATGCCGATTACCATATAGAATACATAAAATGAAACAGAAATAAATGGGTATTTTTGTTGTTTCTGAATACTATCTGTTTTCAGATCTAGACTGATGTCATCTGCCAGGGGTCATATAGGGATCCTGTACCCGGTATTGTGTGTGCTATCTGCCTAACTCCCCTCAAAACTAAAATACATATTTTGCGATCATCAACCTCGATGGCCATTGGACTGATCAGGAACCTTGGGGAACGGTATCTAAATGGTAGTCGAAACGAGATTGAAAAACTCCCGACACCAGATTTGAAGTTATTGCCCCAAAATACATATATACTACAAGTCTCATCAAAATCCATGACATGTCATTTCCAACTTAGTCTGACAGTTACAGGGAATTGCTCTTTTGAAATTAGAAGGCCATGTTGGAATCTGATAATGTGAAGGGCGAGTTATTGATGAAAACGTTACACTTGAAATGTGTTGACATGTTCTCCCCAAATGCACAAAAGTGTAATTTGCAATATGACTCTTACGAATTCTAAATACCATTCTACAAATTGTACCATTTAATTACTTAAATTATTATATACTGTTATCAATTGTCATTTGCAATACATCTGTATACAGAAAGCTTTATAGATTTTCTATCAATTTTCTTTGATTAGCAAACGCTATTTCAAAAATCAGTATATTTATGATGTACACCATAGTATTACATAATATCAAAATCATTATTTGTACCGCTAGACTCTTTTGGGATAAATCTGATTTTTAATATTGTACGATTCTTCGGTGGACTGCTAAAGAACAGTTTCCATTGATGAATATCAATTTTCGCTCAAAGAGTACAATTACCATTCTTTAAAGTTGTAGATTAGCGGTGTTTTATTCAAATTCCAATGAGGACGGTCAAGATCAAATTGGCCAAGGTCAATATCAAAAAGGTCAATATCAGACTGTTTGTATGTTTTACGTCACTCATATAAAGACGCAACATGCACCAGCAGTGAATTCATAAATGAATTGCCCCAAAGGACCTCCCCACTTTAGCTGTAGCTTATGGTCCCTTTTTCCCACTCCTCTTTTCAATGAAAATTTGATTTATCTATTATATTTTTGGTAAATATTAAATACTGATGTATCTCCAGTAAGTGCACAGTCCTTTTACCCTGGGGTATTGGAAGATAAGGGTAGAGATATGTTTTAAATGGTCACTACAGAATTACTAATCCAGGTCAATACAACTAAATGAGGTAGAAGGAAAACGTATAGTTTTTGCAGATTTTTATTGTATTTATTGTTATGAATTTCATCACCAGCACGGGATTGTTCAGTCTTGCCTTTTGGATATGATTTTCTCTATTACCAAAAACGATTTACGGTATAATAGAAAAGAGAAATCTCGACAACTTTGTGCTCGATATAAACAAAGGCTTTAAAAACCGGTTATATGATGAATAAACAAAAACAGACAACCGCGATTTCAAAAGACAGCTTATTTTAATGTACTTTTCAGTTAAATTAAATACCAAGCTTATAAGTTAAGGTATTAATGAACATCTTGGGGCATTGTGATAGCATAATTCAAACTTTGATGTTTTACTAAATTCCCAGGGGCCGTATGTCACAGCAAAAGGGGGGAGGTCCTTTTGACATATACATAGAGCTCAAAGCCGTAACAGTGAGGGTTCTTTATCATGACAACGCACCCATCCCCAACCCCCGTCACTTTCATGTCTAATACCGGGTGGATGGCGAAGCAACAATCACTACCTATTGAGAATCAAACCCAGGATCCCCCGCCTGCAAAGCAAGCGTCCGAACCACTAGGATTTCGCAACCGGTAAACGTCAAGTTAAAGCTATATATGTCATCTTTGGATATCATCGTGGGATTAAAAAAACATGTTTTATATCAAGCTATACAAGTTAAACATTTTATGCAATTTAACTCAATCGGATTAAAAAGTAATCAAGCTAATGTCCTATTTGATCATGTATTCTCCGAGTCGATAGTGGACACACCATTCCCGTGGGGGATCAGGGTTAGAATAAGTCCTCGGTACCCCATGTCGTAAGAGGCGACTAAATGTGGCAGTACTTCGGATGAGACCACAAAAACCGAGGACCCGTGTCACAGATGTAGCACGATAAAGACCCCTCCATGCTCAAAGGCCATGCATAGGCGCAGAGCATAGGTCTAAATTTTGCAGTCCTTTACTGGCAATGGTGACGTCTCCATATGGGTGAAAAATTCTCGAGCGGGATGTTAAACAATATACAACCAACCATTTGGAAATATTCATGGGTCACCTGACGTTTCACGCGGAATTTCGAAAGTCAAAAATTGCATACACGGTGCATAGGCATAACGGCCACTTTTGGTTGAAACGGACACTTTCAGAGAACAGCAACGGACACTTTCAAATGAAAGTGCTGTATATATGCATAACACGCTCTGTAAGTTATCTTTGTTTTTACGTAAACCTTCAGTAAACCCGTGAGTAATACTTTCCACGGAATGTAGCTTACATTAAAGTACATGTAACATTTCCTTCGGCAAGTGTCTATTGTTCAAAGTAAAAGTTGCGGACCTTTCGAATATTACATTAAATACGGGTTATGGAACACGTACTTGCTGCTTTTTTTTTTGACTAGTTAATTCATATATCTTACACCCTTGTGTATTGGTTATGAGTACATGGAAAATGTGAAGATAACAAGCAGTGATCAATCTCATAAATAAAGAATACAAATTAAGAGTAGACAAACATGCACCCCTGAAAACACCAGGAGGGATCAATACACATTCCCTATTGCCCGGTCACACTCACCATGAGCCCTATATCTTCATCAGGTAAACGGAGTAATCTATATTCAAAATCATATCATTCAAATGGTATGAAACACATCAGACAGCATTCGACCTAATGACAGGTTTGATTGTTATAATGACCACAGACTTTGACGAAATGCTTAGTAAACTTTAAAGGAGACTGTTGAAACCCTTATAACATCATTTTAATTGTTGGTAGCCTTTCTCGATATAAAAAAATTTGTCACACGCAGAACATGCTTTCGAGTTGGTCACTGTTCTTTTCGGCGGCTAGTAGATACAGACATCTTGCTCCCTATATATGACGTACACCTTACTCTTTTGTCGGTTAGTAGATAGAGTATCTTGCTTGGAATCATCCAAGTTCTGCAATTGTCAGCAGTTGGCTAGGTGACTGCTGCGGTGTTACGTAAATCGACTACATGACATTCATATTTCATACAGTAAACATTCTTTTAGTTTCATAAAATTCTTACATTTTGTATAAGTATTTTAAGAGGTAGCATTAATTTATGACAACAATGTAATGAAAAGCCTATTAACAAGCGCTGTTAAGCCAAGTACCTGTCACTTAAAGTGAAAGTCACGCGTCTTTCGGATATGCCATTAAAACAGGGGTCCCATGTTTTGGTATGCCTTGACATCACACAGAACCCTTACTGCTACGTCTTTGAGCACCATGCGTGTGTCAAAATACATTACCCCTCCCCTACAGCTCTAGTGAGATCTCTACATGAGTGAAAAATGGGATGTAAGAAAGGTGAAGATAACGAACAGTGATCATAAATCCCATAAGAAATACAAAATAGATAGTTGGGCAAATACGGACCCCTGGATACATCAGAGGTAGAATCAAGTGCCTTGGAGGAGTAAGCATCCCCTGTCGACCGGTCACACCCGCCGTGAGCCCTATATCTCGATCAGGTAAACGGAGTTATCGGTAGTCAAAATCAGTGTGCCACGAACGATCTAACAATTGGTATGAAACACGTCAGACAGCATTTGACCCAATGATAGGTTGTATTGGCAAACTAGATCTTTATAAAGACCATAGAATTTGCGAAATGCTGACTTTAAGCGAGACTTGAAACCCCTGTACTATCAACTTGTCAGTAGCTTGCCTAGATTTAAAAACTGACCATACGCAGAGCAAGCTCAGGCTTATCGAATCAATTGAGAGAAATAAACTCGATATGTAAATCAATTAAAGCAGTCATCCACCATGTCGCCCATCCTCTAACAACACGCTGGGTGTGCATCAATAAATATTTAATTGTCCATAAAAATGATATTTACCGTATATGGAGAGAAAAAAATACAAATTCAATATTTCAGATGAACGACGAACTAAGTGAAAACATCAATACATGAGATCAACATCATGTACGGGAGAAGTCCAACACCTGCTTCGTATTTAACATTTCCTCATAAAAGATACCCTCATTATTCGCTCCGTAAATATGAAAGGATTGTGTATATGTATGTCATGTAACAGTGCATTATATTTGTAAGTGTACACAAGTGTACACAGCTTTCCTAGAATTCCCTTCCTCCTCACCCGTATATGATCGAAGAAACAGAAAGCTCTTGGGACCAGCGACAGAATATATTTCATTCTTAATTGTCATCTGAAGGGATTCCTATATTTCTCGTAACTCTGTCATCTAATGTGACAGATTCAACATAATATTATTTTGCAACAGATCAAATGATTCATGATTATATATTTGGATAATTCGTGGAGTTTCATTCACTCAAACCCCATCCAACGAGTGGAAACACGAGGCGATCGATAATCAACTCATTTGTTATGCTAGTCCTGGCATCGAGCTACTGAAACATTATTGATGTTTATCCGGGCTTTTTTTCAGGGCGCAGGATTTTACTCTCCGCAATTAAATCGACCAAAGGCTGTCCAATGTTTTAAAAATAAGTATTTCAACTGAGCAAAGTGTTCCCGAATAATAAGCCGATAGCAGTCGTAGGATTTCTCGTTTGACGTTTTCTCCTTCTTCTATATCTCATTACATAGTTTGGCTCCGTGTCGTATGGGAAATCTACGGAATAAACATGGCGGAACTCGGATCGCTTCCACATCCTCGGGTTCGGATTTTGGACCACTGACATGTGTTTCATAGGAATAAAATGCTCTCATGGAAGGCAAGTAACCGATTTATATAATATTCCTTTTGAATAACTTCATCTTTAATTAAGTTTACTTAATTTCAATACGGAATGTTTAAAATATGTTGTATTGACAGTTTCAGATGTCGTATTTTTATGTCTTTTCTATATCTACTCGATCTCATAGGATTTCAAATTAATTGACATTTGGTGTAAGAGATACATGTGTCGTCGATCGCTCCAACTCATTAGCTTATTGTGTCGGAGGTTGTCTTTAACATATTGCATTATCCGCTATGCCGGAATGCACAAGTACCACACCTTCCTATTCACGGACAAAATATAAATTCATAATTACACGAAACTCGTGGTTTACAATCTTTCATATATTGGTCAAACAAATGGGTCTACACACGGAAAAGATATCTGAACATTAATTTGGTATTGCTGATTTTTATTTGATCTATTAAGATATTCATTTGTACTGACTTCGTAAAAACTGATGAACACTCTCCCTTAATTTTATAACGTAGTGACTAAGTTCATCGTGGATTCTGATTAATTCTGTTGAATGTTTGGGAATTGTTGATGAATTACGGTTACTGGGCATCCAAGGTAAGTTTACACCCCTTCCCCGACAAAATAAGACAGTGGAATTCAGATTTAGGTTGTAAGATTGAAGGTCACGTGATCCTTTTTGTTTATTTCGGATATTATATTGCAACATTAACTGCATAATTGGATAATCTAAAGATTTTCTATTTAAAGATATCGTAAGTACGTAATCATGCCCATAGTAATAATTATTGCTTCAAGAGTGTTCCTTCATTTAAAACCCATTTAGATTACATCAAATGGAAGGTTTGAAGTTCTCGAAAAAGTTAAACTATTACATCTTAGTTTAATCACCGACAAATCAATGTCGCACAAGCAAGGCTTTTCCTTCGAATATTAATTTGTAAATGTGCATCTCCAACTGTCAAAAAACAAGAGACAAACAATTCTTATGTCTTCCTCCATTCTCTTAAGGAGTTAACGAATCACAGTGACTAGAGGAATGTAGAAAACGGGCGATTCACTATGTCGAATAATTTCAACTATAGGGACTGTTGGAAAGCAGCAAAAGCACAATGCTTTAAATGCAGTGATATACGATTCTCAAGTAGCTATATTTCATTTTTGAAAATACGTGTACATGAACTGCGATGCTTTGCGCCAGTATACTTCATGAAGCGCGTTGTAAGATAGAGGTTAAGTGATTCTTTTTGTGTGTTTTGGATATTTCATTAGCGTTAGGACTTTATGAAAAGTATGCTGACATGAAGCGCTCGTATTCATACACATATTTTTTCAAAAGTCTATTTTGTACATTTACATTAATTTCTGTCGGCATTCCCAGCCGTTAAAATAGTCGTACTATATTTAGTAAGATTCATAGGCACACTGTTCAGATTCCATTCAATTCGTAAAGATATCGAAGGCAAAAACATTGAAATTGTAAATATTATATAATGATTACATTCATTTATTCGAGTTTTGCAACTAAATAACGACAAATTATATATTTCATAAACAACGCCCAGTGTGGATTGTACGGACCTCGCATTGTGTGTGTCTTTAGAGTTATTAGAATTAAAGGAAAAAATATTTTCTGTTATTTAACAACAGCGACTTTTATATAACCTACATCTGTTATTTCGTGACTGTCGTGTCAGTCATGGTGTTGATCCCCTTCATTGATCCGCCTTGCGTATCTCTTCGATCCGCCTAACAGAACCTGAGAGCATACTGGCTAGCATTGGCCGTCATAATCAATTGACATAAAGTCGTACACTCCGGGTTTACCACCGCCTACTGAATTTTTAATTGTGTATGCTTCGCTTGCCGACCGGCGAAGCAATGCTACAAATATCTTGGGTATTCCAGCTTTTCCGTTTACACCGTTCTGTAGCAGAGACCGAGCCCGATCAATAGGAGTACCACAACACTCGAACTTGTTTTCTAAAAGATGTTCCAATCGCCGTCATATCTGATTACTCTGATGGTAGAAAAAAAACTCTCTGCCAGAAAATTCTGATATTCCGTAACTCTAGTCCGTCGTCGATATTTCACAATAAGCGTAACAATTTCATTAATGTTGCATCGCCATTTAAGTGCAAATTCCAGTATTCCTCGCGTGGTATGTCATTAAACAACAATTCATATCAAATTGCCAATTAGCTTATAATACGGTTAGAAAATTGAGTTCTACAGCAAAGTAACAAATTTTTTTTAAAAAATGGGTCAGTGGATTATATGATTTTACAGAGACGTATTTACAATATGTAGCCTTAAATTTTGAATTGTATGGTGTTTGAAATAAAGCGATAGATTCATTTCTATGTTGAAATGAAATTCAGTGCAAAGAAACGATCACAAAACTAACTCACTAAAGTAATTTAAAGACTCCCCCGTTTGATTCTAGTACACTAGGAAATTAATCGCATACTGTATTTAAATGTGAAAAGTCTCCATTTAATGTGTTATAAGCGGATGGACTTATAGACATCCCAGAGTGTCGCTATACTATGTTGGAGACATGAGTATCGTTATGTTATGTTGGAGACATGAGTGTCGTTATGTTATGTTGGAGACATGAGTGTCGCTATGCTATGTTGGAGACATGAGTATCGTTATGTTATGTTGGAGACATGAGTGTTGTTATGTTGGAGACATGAGTATCGCTATGCTATGTTGGAGACATGAGTGTCGCTATGCTATGTTGGAGACATGAGTGTCGCTATGCTATGTTGGAGACATGAGTAGTAAAGAGAATCCAGTGTACCTTTCAATTGCTGGATGGTGGAAGTTTCGTGTAATTTACAGCATGAACAGCTATCAATTCATAATTGATTTAAAGTTTGACTACTCCAAGTTTACAACGAAAAGGTTTAAGATAATGAACAGTGATCAATCTTATAACTTCTTTAAAGAATATAAAATTAAAAGTAGGACAAACACGGACCCCTGGACATACCAGAGGTGCTGCCAGGTGCCTAGGAGGAGCAAGCATCCCCTGTCGACCAACAATCCAAAAACATATTGCCTGTACAAAATATTGTTGCATAATACTATATTTCATTTGCCACTACTACATATATGTATTTAATAACATAGTAACTACTCGAGAGATAATTAAGATTTATTGGTTAGACACCTTTAAACATCTTCCAAGCAGAATATTATCGGTTGGTAATCAATCGGTCCTATCGAGGAAATCGATCTCCTTCTCTGTATGTAAAGACCAGCTCGTCGCTCTGACGTGACTTTGTCATTTGATACCCTAGTCCAGTCAATTTCAAAGATTATATCCTGTGATGATTTTCCATGTCAAAAGCGAACGTGCTTTGTAAGCGCCCGCCGCCGTAACACGGCAGGTGTGAGATGAGGCTGGTTATGCTGTTGTTTTTACATGTAGACATGCTATGGATAGCGAAGTATGGCACGAAATGAGTATGGTGGCTTGAGAAATCGGCTTTGTGGCATTAACACATTGCAAGATTGGGTGTCTTAAAGTGAATTTGCACATATTCCTTGTCTTTAAAAGAAGTTTCGTTAACTTAAGGTTACCCCAATGAATAACCCCTTCCCTTTCAAAATGGAACGTAAAGAACATGGATACATGCACACTGGTTTATAAATAGCAATCTTAAAATATCAATACGGGATGCAGTTTCTAGATGTAGAGTCTTCCAGGTTTAACAATAACAACAAGCCACTCATGTAACACCAAAATCTTCTAACATCCAATATTTGAATCGATTTATATTGAGAACAGATTAATATTGAATAAGACATCTCATGTCATATACCCTTAAATTTTCACAACAGTGTGCAATCAGAGGCGGCCTACAGTCGCCAAAATTGATGGAAGCCAGGTTTAATGAAATCGTTGTTTCCATGTTGCGTAACTGTTCTGCTAAATCGATGACGTAAAGCCTAAAATAGACTGTCAGATTTCAAGTATTTCTATATCGCTATAAGAGAGAGGAGATTGAATTTTGCAGTTGTATTGCTGTCGACGTTAAACACATTGAAAGGCTTTATTTGCAATCTCTGAAAAAATTACGATGAGATTGACTGAATTCTTCAACCTTTAGAAAATTACATTTTATATCTTAAAGTTTTCAAAGGTTGAGCCTTTTTCGCCAAACATGCTAAAATTTACCTTTTTCGCTAGACATGCTAAAATTTACCCTACACCTTTAGTTGTTTAGCTATGGCGTCATTGTAGAACGTTTTAAAGAAAGTGATATTCAAATATATATATAGAGAGAGAAGTCCTTGTCTACGTATACGTGCAGATCACGTCTAAAATAAAACCTTCACAACTTCAATAATATTTTTCCGTCTTACACGTCATGTTATTACAGTGTATGTCTTACACGTCATGTTATTACAGTGTATGTCTTACACGTCATGTTATTATGTCTTATACGTCATCGTAGCAACATGTATTTTAAGGACAGAAATTAGAGATTCGCAAAATATGAATATATTCTAAAAACAGTCATGGATTTATTACAATATACATCATAAAAGCCATATCTACCTCAGTATTTCTCACTCTGGGGTATCATTAGTATTTGTTTAGTTTTATTTACTAAGTCATGCTGTTGTAATTATTATCTATGGATTTAAAAGAAATCTTTAATAACTAGGTACACTAGTACAACAGTGATGCGTATCGTCTGAATTCAAATGTAGCATTCATACTTTCTCAAAATGAATGTTGCAGAACAAACAAGAATTCTGCTCCGTACACTACACATACATTTAAAATCGATTGGTGACAAATCCATCCCGGTTTTAATCGCTATCTTCTCCGGAGAAGGCAGTCTCCAGAGCTTTAGAGAACAGCATTGTTTTATTTTGTTATGCAGAATGGGAAAATATTAATATTGTTTTTAGCGCGATGGAAGGTTGCATTACTGATGCATTTCTGTGTTGTGTTGCTTCAACAATGCATTGAGATCAATACAAACGACTTCAAACAGATGCTCTATCAACCATTCAACCGCAGAAACATTGCAATGTTATTTCATTTACATCAAATATTATGACATTAGCCAATGAAGATGATATAAGTTTGCAGTCGATAGAGAAATTTACATTAGCTTAAAAATCACATTGAACAGGTAAATGAGATCAATTGCTACCAGAAACGAATGCCAACTCCGATTCATGTACAATATACGTCCTATTGTCTGTGTCATACTCCAAATGAATTCCTCCTCACTTAAATTTTCTATTCGTAGGTTACTATAATTTTGGATAACACACCTTGTCAGATTATATCAAAGTCTTCCGTTTCATTCTATTATTTCATACGCACGTCATTGGTGGTCCATTATGGTATGGCCCAGTGTGTCCGTCTGCGCATCTTTCCATCAAGGTCAAACTTACACTGGTAATTTTACTGGCACAAAACATGATAGAAACAGTACTAATAAGGCTAGAATAATAAATTCAGACAACACATTTGTATGTCGGTCCGCCAGCACGCATGTCCGTCTGTCAGCCCCGTGGGTCAGATATAAATAGTACATACAAAGCTAGATAATCAAACTTGGTAAATCACTGGTGACAGTGAATGGTGTTCTCATTATACGATTCAAGACATCTGCAACTTCAAAATTCACGTAAGAGAGGGGGAATATGATCTCTTAATTTTCACTTTATTTCCAAGTAACTCTTATGGACTCATGTTCCCAATAATTAGAGGAAGATGTCTATATTGTTTGTTAAGGTCAAATTTACTTACATGATAGAAACGGTACAAATAAGGCTAGGCTAATCAAACTTAATACATATATTCAACCATCATAGACGGCATATATAATTGTACTATGTAGTTTCTGTATGTCTGTCTGTTCATCCATCAATTCCATGTGGGGAGAATAGTAATAACCTGGTACACACGTTGCCTGAATTTGTCTAACGTTAAGATCATTCTTTAAAGAAGAATCATGAATAAAAATTGCACTTGTAAGGATAGGATCTTCCAACTTGTTATACATGCTCCTGGTGGTATTTATGCTAAGTATAATTTGAAAAGTAATATCCTTGATTCTCAAGGTATATGTACTTTATTTAAGTAAAATATTTCGTAACAAATCTTTTATACAGCTCATATGAACAGAAAATTCGTCGTTGAAAAAATAGCGAGGATGATAGTAACGAAAGTTCTTACGTTACTATCATCATTCATTTCTGTTACTATCATCCTCGCTGTTTTTTGAACGACGAATTTTCTGTTCATATGAGCTGTATAAAAGATAAAACAACACCTGATCGTAATCGTTGCTAGTGTATGATATTTCTTACCTACATATCATTCGCAAATAAACAATACAAATACATGTAGATACATGTATAATAAATAAACGTGGTCTTTCCGGAATTTCCTTCCGTCATCTTGGGATGATAGTAACGATCGTTACTATCATCAGTTTAATACCAGTGACACCTGCTGTGACACGGGACTTCGGTTTTTGCGTTCTCATCCGAAGGACCGCCCCATTTAATCGCCTCTTACGACAAGCAAGGGATACTGAGGACCTATTCTAACCCGGTTCCCCACGGGACTTTTGACCAATGAATGGTTTCTATGAATGACAATTCTTTGATTACCACTGCATTTCATGAATGAATCCGACGAACTTATTTTGCAGCTTGAGCGTTGTTTCATATTTTGCATATAATTTCTCGTATTGAAAAAACCCCACCAGTTAGCATTTCGATCCTGTAAACAATGAATCTAATCATAAGAAACGTCGTCAATCGTCAACAGTCATTGCTATGAATTCATTTCCTCTTTTGCATGTTCTTGGGAATTTTTTATCATTCTATATTAAAATCGGCCGTGAGCGACTTCTGACGTATACGTATTTGGTTATTGTGCTTCTTACCTATACACTGTAATAGGTGTTCCGGGAAAGGTTCTGACGTCAGCCTTTCTTGATTTCAAATTGTAAACCATCCGTTATTCATTGAAGGATTACTAATGCAAGAAACCTTTGTTTGATTTGTGAAGTACGTGCTCGATTTAAGTTGACATACAGTATATTATCGATGATGATGGGATCGACTCAACAATTCACAGACATCTTCAGCATTTATACAGCCTTAATTTTTGTATTATCTTGTCATTTTTCCATTGCATGAAAACTCTATTACACGCGGGGTTTTGATGAACAAAATATGTGCATTTCATTTTGAGTTTCTTGGACTGGAAATCCTTTTCAATACTATATACACTGCAGTTAATTGGAAATTCGTGGGCATTGAATTTTGCGGTTTGGTCGTGGA
>NC_079168.1:59586018-59693518 GCF_947568905.1 Ostrea edulis | reverse complement strand
TATCGGTCACCTGAGTACTACTTAAAAGTATCACTACTCCCACAGGCCTTATCGGTCACCTGAGTACTAGTTAAAAGTATCACTCTCCCAAGGGCTATGAAATCTAGAAAAAAAATTCCTGTTATGAATTTTAATGTTCAGCAACAGTATAAAACAAGATGTGTTCTTAAAACTTCAATGCTCTCAAAAGTGCATACACTGGTTTTACATAATATAATATTTGTTTCAACATTAAAAAATATGACTAATTTGGACCCATCCTAGAGTCAAAACCCTGGGATGTGAAATTCACCATATTTGTACATCCTTTTCCGCTATTCCTAAGTATGCATTTAGATTTTATACAGTATCAGCAAACTTAAAGAAATCCTTCAAATCGTTATTATAATTTTGACACCACCCTGAAAACAAACCCTTACCCCTTAGGATCATGGAATTTACAATTTTGGTAAAGGACTACTAAATATCCACTTAGTTTCAATTTAGTATCAATAGCACTAAAGATGTTATTCAAATGTTTTACACATAAACACTATATACTAAGTTTGGCCCCACCTTGGGGTCAGAACCCAAACCTCGAGGATCATGAAATTTACAATTTTGGTAGAGGCCTTCCTGCTCTACATCACTATGTATTTCGGTTTGTTGTTGGGGTTTTGGGTTGTTGTTTTTTTGTTTTTTTTTTTTTATACACATGTGTGGTTGTAGAGAAGATTTTTAAAAATTAGTTAATTTTGGGCAGTTTTCGCCCCGCTCCTAGAGCCCCAGGGGTGCTGGAGGCCTCAAATTTACAATCTATGTACACCTGTCCCAAAGATTGAAAAGAATTGGAAAGGTAGCTATCAAGAAAAAGTTATAAATTTCTATTGTTCAGACTGCCCATTTTGACCCCACCCTGATACCCCTAGGATCATCAAATTTACAATCTTGGTAAAGGACTAGCTGCTCTATATGAATATCCATTTAGTTTCAATTTAGACTGAATAGCATTAGAGAAAATGTTATTTAAGTGTTTAACACATAAACACTATATACTAAGTTTGACCCCGCCCTGGGGAAGAACCGCTACCCCAGGTACCATGAAATTTACAATTTTGTAAGAGGCCTTCCAGCTCTACATCATTATGCATTTAGTTTTTCTTTCACATTTGCGGTTGTAGAGAAGAAAATTGGTCAATTTTTGGGGAGCAGTATTTGCCCCAACCCTAGGGCTCCAAGAGTCCTGAAATTTTCAATTTATGCCCCCCTTGTTCCAAAGATGCTTCATACCATATTTTTAAAGAATTGGAATAGTAGTTATCATGAAGTTAAAAATGTTCAATTGTTAACGCACAACGACGACGGACAACAACTAATTCCAATAGGTCACCTGAGTAAAGTCAAATGACCTTTTAAAAATCCCACAATATGACAATAGTGTAGCTCAGGTGGAACTGATAATCAAATCATCCATTTTTGGCGTTCGTATATTGAATGTACAGACGAAAGTCCAAAGGTAAAGAAGCGGAATTAGTTTCACTCCTTTGCCTTCGCTTTCTTGCATTCCCGTGGGCATCCGGGTTAGAATAGGTCCTCAGTATCCCTTGCTTGTGAGAAGCGACTAAATGGGGCGGTCCTTCGGAAAAACCTAGCTGTCACAGCAGGTGTGGCACGATAAAAGATCCCTCCCTGCTCAAAGGCTGTAAGCGCCGAGCATAGGCCTAAGTTTTTGCAGCTTTTCACAGGCAATGGTGAAGTCTCCATAAGAGTGAAATATTCTCGAGTGGGGCGTTAAACAATATACATTCAATCAATTAATCGTAGTTGCGCTCCGTACCATCGTCGTCCTAAACGCGAAGAAGCGCGTGGCTTGATCAGAACACCATTGGTCTAGGGGACTGTCATCTTCTCTAGCCAAGGGTTCATGAGCCGCTCCGCTTCCCTAGAGCCAAGGGTTTACGATCTGCCCCGTTTTTCTAGAGAAGCGGAGCAGATCTAGCGAAGATGGGGCACTATGAACAATTATACAAGAAAAGCAATTTAAACACAATAGACTTTCACAATGATCTTGGTATTGAAGATGTTCCAAAACTTTCAAATAAAGAAAATAAAGAATCTGAAACACTAGAAGGTAACATTACTATTGAGGAAGCCTCCAATACCCTTTACAAAATGAAATCAAACAAATCCCCAGGATCTGATGGTTTTTCTGCTGAATTCTTCAAAATGTTTTGGAAGTATATTGGTCTTTTTGTAGTTAGGTCTATTAATTATGGGTACAAAAATAACAGTCTTTCTAGTACACAAAGACATGGTATTATTACATTGTTACCAAAAGGTGACAAGCCGAGACAATATTTGAAGAATTGGAGACCAATTACTTTGTTGAATACTGTGTATAAAATTGCATCGGGTTGTATTGCGAATAGAATGAAAAGATACTTAGACAAAATAATTAATCAAGATCAAACAGGTTTCATCCCCAACAGATATATTGGAGAAAATACAAGGCTTATTTATGATATAATGTACTATACTGAAGAAGCAAGATGCACTGAGAAGTCCATGAGTGTGCGTGCTGCAATTTCACAAATGAATTTTTTTTTATGAAACTCAAAAATTTATTTCGTATAAAAATGGTGAAAAGGAAAAGTTTGATGCCCAATGGAATCGATGGAACCTTCTGTTTTCTTAGCCTCTCTCTTCCTCTTCTTCTTTCTCTCTCAAATCCCACATACCCTCAGCTCATATGCTTTGTTCCTTTCTCTTTTTTTTTTCTTCTCTGGATATAACATGATTGTATATCTGATATACCGGTATGTGTACAAAAAAAAAAAATAAAAAAAAAAGAAAAAGATGGGGCACTATGAGCATTGAAGCTTATGGGAAAAAAAATGTACAAACAGTTGCAAACCAGGTTATTTTATTGAAATGAAAAATTTGCTTCAATTCTTAAAATATGTACAGTGGAGTTTATTTTTAGGAAGCTCTAAGTACCATCGTTCGTAAACTTGACAACGCATTGAAAATAATTTGATTTAAAATAAAGATATAGCTGCCGATCAAACAATCAATTCATCATTACTTTTAAAATCAATTGACACAGATTCATATTTCATAGTCTTTTTTCTGGATCAGCTTTCGAAACCCGTGTGTCATAGGTAAGGTATATTACGTGTTCAAAAGTAACTGGCACGACAACGCTTTATAATATCTATGCTATGACAGCTATTTCCTAGTTAGCATACTTAAGCAATTAATACAACGTACTATATTTACATCGTAAGCAGATAATATTTTGTCGTGACGAAATGTATATTCCTACATGGTAGGAAAATGCAATAGAACCTCCAGACATGGACTGAATCCTCCTCCTCTTATACATTATGTAACAAATACTTGATACATTGTATTCTCATTATTGCAATTTGAGAAAATGTGCTAAATCCAAAGCATATGCATTTGCAGTGTAGTAACATGTAGGATGCTTGCAACTAGGGCACTATAAACGCCGAAATGAAAGATTGTTTTGAAAACTCTGCTACTCTCGAGATGGAAATGTGAACTGTGCTCAACTGGGCAATGCTTGTCTATAAATTAGATCATGTGGATGAGAAAGATGCAGTAGCGTCCAGTGCACTGCAATGCAGTGTGTTACTCAAAGTTTTACTTTACAAGGGATAAATTATTTTTTCAGAATGGATTGATGTAGAATAAGGATTACACTTGAATGGCATTGTGTCATCGATTCGGGGTTTTACATCGACTTTTGATTAAAGTAAGATCTTTTTTATTCTTGGTGAATCACCGGTTGAATATTTTATGATATCATCAAAGGCATGACATTGAATTGTTTTATCAGATTAATAGTCTCTTGCAATATCTGTATAAGCTTTTTCTTATAGGACGTTCTATGACTTCCTACAGTCTCTCATGTTAAAAAAAACTATTTGGTATACGCCCTGTGTAAATTAATTAAAAGACTTTGTCATGAAATTCATCATCAAACAAGTGCTCGAAGAGTGATTTAGTACAGTAAAATGATCCTGATAATTCAGATATAAATTCCAATAAACCTTGATTATATTATCAAAGAGTGAATAATTAGACCGTTGAATTTCAAAGAGATCGAATCACGTTTTTATCCACGCTATGTTTCCATGTTTTACTAATTGTGCAATTTTCTATAGTGACTATTTACATAATGCATACAATTTTATTTCATAAGAATAAACTGTTACAATTAAATGGTTTATAGAAAAATTCTGATGAATAATCGCTAAATATTTCTGCTTAATAGTTGGGCAACTATATAATCTTCTATCAACTATTTTGTGTACTTTATTCATTACTAAAACAAATGCTCATCTTTTTCGCGTTTTTGCACTTTGTTTGAATACCGAACCCGACCGTTTAACGTTAATTGGTATCAGATCCAATGTACCACGGTTGGCTACAGGCGCTGTAATAAGTTTTGGCATGACCATGCTTGTTTCTATATACACATAGGGTACACTCCGCCGCTCTGCTGCCTTAATGACAACATGGCAATGTGTAATTTATTTACTATTACACGGATAAGTGGATCCAGGTGGGACTGAGAATTCTCGCACCTAATAACAATAAAACAGAATATGTTTTGCTCTCTCACACACACCGCAGACAAATAAAAAGGGGCATGTCTACACGTCGTTAGTTACTTAGCAATGTCCAGCGACAAATGATCACTCTAATGAATGTATTTCTGCCAGAACGTACTCGTGATGAAAAAGTGTCAAGGTCCCCCCCCCCCCCCCCCAAAAGCGGACTCTGTATACATATCACATCACATGATATATTATATACTTACATTTAAAGGTAGAAAAAGTATATGGACACAGTAATTTCTTCCATTTTCAAATATTGTTAACGTCTTTAAATTCGTATCTTAGTATTTCACGGTACCTTGTCCAAATCTATTTCCTCGCAGTTTAAATTGAATGGTTTTAATGCCCATTAGATACATAAATGTTATAGTTAGGTTCTATTTAGTGTAGTTTAGATTTTACAGTTTGGGTCTATAGTGGAAATACTGAAATCAAAACTTTAGTGAAAATAAAGTACTTGTTATTTACAGTACAACAATCAGAAGAAAATCAAGCATTAATTCAGTTCAATATTCGGCGCTTGTGAGTGTCTTGGCCAATACATGTAAGTTTATGGTTGATTGCCGAAACGTACATTATCTACAAATGGAGAGCTAATGCTTTATGGAGACGTATAGTTCGTGAAAAAAATACTATAAACTAGGATTTGACGTTGTTAAATTATTATCAGGACTCAGGACACAATGCGTGACCGTTATTAAACATTTTGTGATATATTAATTTGTGAATGAAGTAGTAATATTAACGGTTTAGAGGAACTAATCTCAGGTAACTGCGGTTAACTCCCATGTTTAATGAAACAATCGCAAAACGACACTCACAGGTATCAGCTTCAAGTTCGTGTGTAGTAATATTGTGAACATTGTTTTTTAATCATTCATGTGGTCGGAGAGATGGATGGTATGTCATTTTTCCGTTTTGTAACACTAAGGTGCACTATATGGTAGTGCTTCTGACATCCCGAATGGCGACAACAAAGCGCGTGACATACTGAATTGTTACATCTGTCAATTAAACATTATCATGAGTTATTCAATCGCAAAACTACTTGTATGTAGAAGCGACCTTGTTAATATACTAGTATCTTACTCCATTTGCCTTTAAAATCTATTTCATTGAAAATCATACAGCAAAAACATATTTTTATTCCTTCAATGAATTAGCCAATTTCGAATTCAGTTTACTAAATTTCTAATTACTCGCCATTTAACTCTTAGAATATTAGGGTCACCAGGTTTGACACATGGAGGTAGTTGAAAACGAGCGTTACTTTACAGTTGATTTTTTTTTTATCCCAGACTTTTAATTCTGACGGATATTGAACAAGTTATGAAACAAATACACTTGTGATATAACCATTCCATTGGTTGGGAAAGAAAATTATCTACATGTCGTGTTGGTGGAAGTTCGATTTTAAAATCTTTTTGAATTAATTTTATGAATATAGTCAAGAACCATATTGATTTCTCTCTTAGTGTTGAGCCATGAATTTCAGATCTAATCTAGAAAGCCAGCGAGACTCCTACGCATTGTACAATACGTGTAGCGCCCTGAAAATGAAAGATCTGGAAGGCAAGGTGTCATATAAGCCAACAAGTGTCGGAGATGGTAGCTACATGTAAATTGAATTGTTTTCTCCAGTTCTCTGTTTTGTTGCGAAACTTTTCTTCTCCATTAAACTTAACCTTTTGGAGAAAACTTTCTACATGATTAGCATCACATTGGTGTTCTTACTATGTAGAGAGAGGGAGAGAGAGAGAGAGAGAGAGAGAGAGAGAGAGAGATGCATGTAGATAGAGAAAAATCTACCTACGTCACATGATTTGACGATTTTTTTTTATTTCCGGGTTTGCTAAGAATCAGACGACTTCGTTCATTTAAACCATTTATTGGTTTTGATACCGTAATTAAGAGCCAGCGTTATTGGCGTGTGGCAGAGGGATGCACTGCAGATTTCGGGAAGAGGAGAAACAGGCACATACATGTAGCAACGTTTTTCAAGGATAGGGGAGGGGCATTCGGATGTTTAAGATTCTTGACAAGTAAATTGTTCTTTTGGTCGATATCCTAATACGCGCGTGTGTGTGTGGGGGTGGTGGTAATTAATTAATTGCACACTACTCATTATACATGTACCTCAAAACATATTACTTTCATTCATAACCTTGATTGCTGGGGGGGGGGGGGATTAGCATTCCATATATATTGCGTCAAAGATTTTTTTCCCAAACTTCGATTTCTTAGATTAGGGGGGGGGGGGGTACATGGATACAATTCATAACTTCGACCTTACCATTCACTTCTACACTTCTACGAGAATCACCAAATATATCTTTCATTTGCATATAGAAATAACAGAAAATGGTGGTGGTGAGGGGGAGCCCCTCTCCCTGATTCTACGTGCCTTGGAAGCATATCCATGTAATGTTCATTCTTTTCCTTTTGATGATTTCTAATAATTCAATCATTTTTATTCATGTTTAGAAAGGATCTCCATATTTATATCAACGACAAGCTTACATAGCCTTTGTAAGTTACTTTCACGGTAGAATGAATATGAAACACCCCTCTCTTGCAAAAATTTCCTCGGTTCGGTACTTGTATAGAGTCCAAGTCCCTGATAGGCGGAACATTCAATTATGTTAACGACGATAGACCGGAAACGACGGTGCCTAAACGCGATGGTGATTACAGCCAAGAATAAACACGGACATACAGAACTTAAAAACTCCCCTATTGTATTGTTAAATTTTCGGGACGACCTGTCCCTTCTTCAAGACAAACGGAAAAGTTTTATATAACTGAAATACGGTATGTACAATAAAGGCTAGCAAAACAGTGGCGCTTTTATACATATCTTACTCATGAAAAACTAATTTGTTTAATTCTTTCTAACTAATCTGTTTGTCCTTAGGAAGGGACAGAATCTCCCAAAAATGCTAGTGTTGTTGGTCATTTCAGTACTTTTTTTTTTTTTAAATATCTGTCCTTGCATCGGCTTTATGGATTTGACATTTTTAATTTAAGTACCTGTATCTGGTCTTGTTGGAACTCAATGCTTCTCTCTCTCTCTCTCTCTCTCTCTCTCTCTCTCTATATTCAAAGCTTGTGTACATAATTAGGAACTGTTCTGCATATGCGCAGCACAAGAAATCATTCGTATTCTAGCAATGACCCAGTGAGGACGTTCACGTGATATAAAGGTATTGTTTTCAGATACACCATCACAACAGGAGGAATGTTTGACTGTACCAAACTCGGTAAAAATCAATGAGACCTCGGGTTCTCCCGAGCAACCCCTCCCATGGGTATAATTAATGCGTTTTATTGAAATCGATGCATTGTTATTTGTGATTCGCCGACGGTTTTAAGTGTACTTCGTAGACAATACCAGTTAGCGCGTATACTCAACCGATGATACACTGTTGTAGACGTGGACAAAAATTGGGGGAATTTGATTTATAAATACTTAAATATGATCAGAGCTTAACAGCATTCTTTAAGTAAAAACCCCATTTCTGTCATCTCTTTCAATAATTATATAATTCCTAAAACTTGGTGTTTCCATAATGTATTCTAATTGGCAAGCTCCTATATGCATTGCAAATTCTATTGTATTTCTCCATCCATAATGCATGCCTTTTTACCCGATCAACACTTATTAAGGAACCATTGTCTTAGTATTGCACGATATGTCCAATCGAGTTATAGAAATAAGATACAATATGGCGGTCTGGGGAAAAGATCACGTGATCTGAACCTCGCTCATGTCACCCAAGAGAATTGAATAATTATTAAAACCTATTGATTTTCGTATTTAGGAGTCGCAGATAAGTATATTTGTATCGGCACACCACAAAAATGCGCAAATTAATCTCGGTCCAGTTTGATTTCGATGAATTAGAATTGTAGAAACGACGGTAAATGATGAAACATACAAATGTTGTAAAACTTAATTTTTGTTGGGTGTTTTGTTTTTATCGATGAACATCCATTACTGATTACTAAAAATTAACAATCAAGATTAAAATTTTGGTACTTAAATTTTTCCCTTTTCTTGCTTATATTTAAAGAATAAAATGTTAAGGAAAGTATTGCATTGTGAAGTAAATGTATTCCGTAATTTTAGCAGAAAGGATATGCTCCTTATTAGCAATCGATACTCTGAAGACTTCTGCCAACCTCTTTGGAATAGTTTGTAACGATAACGATATAATGAATGGGAATGTTGCATGCACTGGCCAGAAGCGAGAGAGAGAGTTCGGGCAACAAGAGCACGTGTTCGCCTGTTGAGACAGTATATTGTGTGCAAAGTCTACTTGGGTCGGTCCTGTAGTTCTCGATATGTTCCGAATCACTGTCGATAATGGTGGCCTAAGTCAGAATTATCAGACTTGTAGCATTTTATCACGAGATATTGGAACACATCCTTCTGAATTATTCACAACTGCCAATAACGAATGGACTTTGATTTTCCTCACCATTTCTCCATGAAGATAGGGAAATATCTTTGTTCACCAAGTTATTCATATTTTCCTGGAAAGTTTCTTATAAGGTGAAAATCTATTGCTACATTCATTCTTATTTGTCGACCGAAAATTACATGTACATACTCGCGTCACGAAACAGGTCTATATCACATGTATATGTAAGTGGATAGCAGATTCTTACACACGTACATGCTTAGAAAATGGTTAAATGAGTACAATGATAGTTTGCTCTTAAGTGAATTACATGTACTTCATATAAAACAAAGTAATTAAAACATTTTACTGTAATCATTGATTATCGTTATTTATCCGCAGAAGAATAAATTATTTGGATCATGTAGCGGGCAAATTGCCCTCTTTGTTTCATTACCGCTAGACAACTCTTAAGAAATTCTCCAATGAGAGGTACATGTATACCTCTCTCTGGACTTTGTCGTTTAAGTTTTCCCAACGGGACACACTGTGGAATATATTGACGTAAAGTAAGAGGGTTTTTCTTTTATTTCCGGACACATTGCAATAATCAAGGACCATTTCTGTAATATATTTCTCGGCTTCTTCGGTCCCTTGTATTACCCTTGATTAGTTCTGGTTTTGTGTTGTTTATGTCATAGTATCTGCAGTGATGTTTTAGTTCTGAAACACTACTGATATACATCTTGGTGAAGAATGAAGTTCGCTATCAGTATAATTGGACCCTAATTTTAGTGAATATATCTTTGTATAATTTTTTCGGTAAATAAAGTATGCGGAAGTACTTATGATTTTAGCAACGAATCATGAATTTACTATGTACATTGTGGCATTTCACACATGTGAAGTCGCCGCCATTTTCTTTCAACAAGACAAGAATCACTATATTTTCAAAAAGCTTTTCATATGCACGTTGTAGACATGGTGCTGTTCATCTTATCTACATGTATCTGCCTGTCAGTATTCTGTGGGTGAGATAAAAAAAAAAAAAAAGTACTATCAGACTTTGTACACATATTCCCATTTTTTATCAAGGTTGTAGATCAAAGGTTAAGCTTACATGGTGATTTTGTGAGCATGCAACAGAGACTATCAGTTTTTATATACATGTTCACAATTAGAAGTTGATAAAGTCAAAATCGAACTTACATGGGAATTGTTTTGGCACAAAGCAAGATAGAAACTACTAAAATGGCTAGGATAACCATCGGTCACGAGTTGCAGTATGGTATGGTGCGCTGTTTCTATGTGTATGTCTGTTGTTTATCTATTCCTCCATCAGTACCTTGTGGAAAGGATTAATGGAGTTCTAGTAAGGCTAGGTGTACATATATATTTCCCTAAAAAAATTCTCTTCATAACATCAAGTAGTTGTGCTTAGGATTGTCAGTGATGTGTGCATGTATACTGACATGCGATCCCTGGTATACATGTATACAACACACATCATTTGGATACATACTTCCACCCTACCCGGGTTTGAACTTACGATCTGCGGAACCAAATCTCTTATCAGCATGTAACCAGCGCGCTAGACCGTTCGACCATATAGGCAAACTTGCTTTTGATGACGATGGAATTCACGCCACATTGTCACATATTCATTGGAAATGGGACACAGTTATTTAACGTAAATTGAAGAGGATCATACACGATACGCATTGCATTTGAAATATTTTTTTATATAAAGCACCGAAATAGCAATGAACTCTTAAATAAATATAACTGCTCTATAAGTGAAGAAATATTTAATAGAAAAAAGCACAGAAAAAAGCACTTTATTTTCTCTGGATACACATTTCCGTCCTTACCCAGGCTTGAAATTACGACCTACGGAACCAAATGCGACCAACACGCTAGACCGCTCAACCATTTGGGCAAGTAAAAAACCCGATGCTTTTTTAATATATATAGATGTATAAAAGAATGGCATATTTGGATGTTAATCCTTTCCTTCATTATCTGCTGAATATACTGGGCAGACTTAATTTGCAGTGCGAGTGTGGCTGTTATGGGTTTTAAAAATAGTGGACTGAAGAATATGAATACAAATTAATTTGTAGTTCGGAATGATTTAAAATCGACTGGTTTCGTAATAATGAATCACACCCTGTAGTATATTATTGATAACCTAACTCCTGCACTACAATGGTAGTTCCTGTACTATAATTCACGAATTAATATTATATAATCTTACAGCTATGCGATATCACTTATGTAATAATCAATGAAGAGGTTCCATCCATAAACTGATGTTCTTACTCTATCTATAAGCAAAATGTATGGTCCACTGTAGAGAGGTCTTGCGTTTCTAATTGGGCGGTGTCGTTACATATTCTCGTGAGATTTGACGAGATGTCAAGAGTTCCCACACACCACGATAGCGTGACGCTACACAAGACTCCCGGCTATTTGAAGCAGCCTCAGATTGAATTAAAACCTAACTCTAAACAAGACAGATGACAGTTGCGTTCTTTTTAATGGTGGTTGTCTTCTTATCCACATTTTAAAGAAAAGATACATCTACATAACGTATAGGTCAATCATTGTTTCATAGGAAAACATGTCATCATTGATAAGTTGACAAATTTTTACAGTAAAGCATTCGTACTCTGTTACATATATTTCTTATCATTAACAACAGTCAGACCATGGGGTGTCTTTTTTGTTTTTTGAAATACTTCTTCTTGAAAGACTTCTGTTGGTTGCACATAAAGAGAACTTGATTAATTGTGAGGTCTGCTGTACTAGTACTTCCATAATGAAATTGACTGAGGTTAATGTATCTTTTTTTTCATTTTATATTTTTTAATATACTGTGTTATATGATTTGTTTAGTGAATCAAACAAACAAAATACCATTGTAATGAACTAAGTGATTATTCACATGAATGTTTCCATCTTTACAGATTCCGAAGATGACATAGTAACTGACTGTTAGAAACCATGCCCTTTTTACACGATTACAACAAACAATTCAGGTGTGTATGAATTTACCAATAAACCATGTTGTAAGATTTGTATCTAATGTAATAACAACAATTTCGTAATACGGAGAAAAGCTCGGACGGGCCTTCCGTTCGTCCTTGAAGCAAGGCTCTAAAGGTAACACGTACATGTATGTAAGAGATGAATTGAGGTAATCTCTATATACATTTCCTGAAAATTATGTGATCCATATGGGCGCCGCAATTTTGTTTTGTTCATTAGTTGCTTCTACAATTATTCGTGTTTTAATTTTGAATGCCAAAAATACAAGACTGACGTGTAATTTGTAATTCAAACATTCAGTTTGTTAAAAATTAATGGTATCATTATTATTGTTACAGTCTTTCGGCAATCATCAAATAGAAAAACAGTAACAGCGAGCGAAGCTCACGTTGCAACGAACTCGCTTTAATGATTACACATTTGAGTCATGTAGTTTGCAATTCATCAGCAATCGGATCACGAGCTCGTCCTTTTTCTGTAACTGGTAAGAAGACTCGGACGTGGATCGGCGCAAGAATTGCATCAAATCGATGCATTTCTTCGCCGGAAGCGCGCCCATGGATAAGGTTAAAATGTCAGAACCGAATCCCTGTACATGTATAATGTATTATTTAGATTTTCACCACAAATTCAGTTTTGGCATCATTAGCGTCTTATTCATTATATTTCATAAATATATAAGTGGAAATTGGTAGTGGTAGAATACCTTAAATATTAAAGATATGATCTTAGATGCATTTGAAAGCTCGCATTTCATATCGTAACATACGATTTTGACGTCATAGTTACATTTGTATACACATAGCAACTCGATCTACATACGAAGTTCATTTGCAATCGGAACTCCTCGAATGTCTCGCGCAATGGACATAGATTTCATTACATCCGAGATCTCAATCGGATCACACGCTCGTCTTTTTCCGTAATGTCGAACGCGCGAGACATTCGAGGAGTTCCGATTGGGTTCATTTGCGGTTACGGAAATAGTCGAGTAATTACAATTGCTTCCTCAGCTGAAAAATGACGAGTATTACCCGTAATGCTTCTGGTAAAATGTTGCCGCCATTGCGGTATACTTCATGGACAACCCGTAATCGTAACTACTCGGCTATTTCCGTAACCGCAAATGAACCTCGTATGTGGATCGACGCTACAGTATGTTGCCATGTGTACACAAATGTAACTATGACATCCCAATCGTACGTTACAAAATGAAACGAGAGCTTTCAGATGCATCTAAGATATCATACATATCTAAGGTATTCTACCACTATCATTTTCCACTTACAGTGAATAAGACAGCTGAAAATATAAATAACACATTATACAGGGATTCGGTTCTGGCCTTTTAACTTCATCCACGGGCGCGCCTCCGGCGAAGAAATGCATCGATTTGATGCATGCTTGCGCCGATCCACGTCCGAGTCTTCTTACCGGTTACGGAAAAGGACGAGTGCGTGATCCGATTGGGACAACCCCGTAGATAAAACAAATAAATAGTTTGGAAAGTACCATAAACGTTTTTAAATTCTAGAGAAGCTTTCTCATACCTTCGTACGTTTAGTTGCTGTTAGTAATTGCGTTGCAAGAAGTAAGGTTCTTCGCTCGACTCAATGGTCACACCGTAAAACATATTACGACTAAATAGAAGAACGAGTTCATGAGTTTCTTTAAATAAAATTTTACAATAGATTTAAGCTTACTTTTTTTTTTTCTTTTTTTTTTTACCTCTTTGGATTTGTTAGTTAATTTTGTTTAATTTTAACTGTCTTTAAAATACGGAACTTTCGGTATGTGCCGGAACGACCGATTATATTTGACGTTTATACACCACGGTCACGTGATAATAACCAATTGTAGGACAAAGTTGACATCGATACAAATGATGATTTGCTAGCAGGCGGTCCGTAAAGAGCTATGCGCAGTCCCATCATGACGACCCATTTTGGTGCTAAGCACCTGGGTGTAAATTAGATAGAAGGGAAAAGGTGTATCATTGGATGCATTAGATAGAAGGGAAAAGGTGTATCATTGGATGCAAGGCGTGAAGTTTTACCGATATTCTCAAGACATTCCCTAGATTTATTTCCCTCACCAACTCGCATATTTTAATCAAATGCATTTTCCTATAATAATGGTTGTAATGATTCCTTTCTTTCAAAGACAGCATTTAAATGCAGGAATTTGATAGCAATTGAAGAATGGCATGCTTGTTTACCTGGTTGTTATCGTAATCCGGAAGTGACATGCCCTACAAATGACGTTCAACGCGCGATAAAATTCCTCGAAAGTCCCGTATTTCGAGTGGGATCTATTGTTGTTGTTTATAATTGTTCAATTTGAAATAGAAGGAAAAGATCAAGGCTAAATGTGACGTCACAATGAACGGTGGTATATTTCCTGCGTTAAATGGATAGGCGGATCGTATAGTTATCCTCATGTATCCTCCTTTAATAGTTATATGTTACCGGGCGATTAGCGCAAGGGGAATTCCATAAATAATATATATTTTTGAATAAATTATAATTTACCATACTTAACGGAATTATGATTATCACTTGGGACACGCCAATGACCATTTCATGCTTCGCTCGATCTAACGGTCACACCTTATATACATACATACATACATACATACACACATATGAGGTCTTTCTCTTAGGTGTGAAATTCACCCAACTTCCCCAGCTTTTTTGGAGCGATTAGTTGATTGATTGAATATTGTTTAACGTCCTTCTCGAGAATATTTCACTCATATGGAGACGTCACCATTGCCGCTGAAGGGCTGCGAAATTTAGACCTATGCTCAACGCTTATGGCCTTTGAACAGGGAGAGATCTTTATCGTACCATGTCTGCTGTGGCACGGGACCTTGGTTTTTGGGTTGCTCCTTACGACAAGCAAGGGGTACTGAGGACCTATTCTAACCTGGATCCCCACGGGAATTTCTGGAGTGAAAAACAACAATAAATGTTCCAAGCACCTGCGTACTGATGCAGATGACAATGTTGTGTTACATAACAAAAGATCTATGAAATGAGTACATGTACTTTTAATATATTTAAGTGAATGTTATCCAAACTGAAGCATTCCAATCTTTTACTAACTCACATTTCCCCATTACTTATGCAATGTTGCAGCTGTAACACATTCTAATACCTAGCGCACCTTGGACAGGACAAAGGCCCGTCCAAGAAACCGAGCGCACCTCGGACAGGACAAAGGCCCGTCCAAGAAACAGGGCACCTCGGACAGGACAAAGGCCCGTCCAAGAAACAGGGTACCTCGGACAGGACAAAGGCCCGTCCAAGAAACCGAGCGCACCTCGGACAGGACAAAGGCCCGTCCAAGAAACCGAGCGCACTTCGGACAGGGCAAAGGCCCGTCCAAGAAAATGAGCGCACCTCGGACAGGACAAAGGCCTGTCAAAGAAACCGAGCGCACCTCAGACAAGACAAAGGCCCGTCAAAGAAACAGGGCTTTAAACATAATATGTGAAAGGGAATTAAAAACAAAAAACAAAATCGGCAAAAGAAAAGAGATAATCTCTACATACAGTCACTGAAAATTCTGTGAGGCAAATGGATATACTCGGCTGTCTCCGTTTTAATTCGTACGATGCCATACAAGGAGGTCTGAGTAATTGATTCATTAGTTGCTTAAACAGTTATACGAGTTTTTAATTTGATTGCCAAAAATACAAGACTCGGACGTGCAATATATAATTGAAGCACTTAATTTGTTCATGAATTGTATAATTATTATCGAGCAAAGCTCGAGCGGACAATGCTCTAAAGATAACACGTACAAGGAAAGAAATCAAAATCATCAAAAGAAAGGAGATCATCTCTACATACGTTAACTGAAATTTTCGTGATCCATATGGACAATCGAAAGTACTCGGCATGTGGGTGAGAAACTCTCGAGTGGGACGTTAAACAATACACAATCAATCAATCAGACAAGTGTTCTTATACCTTCATTCGTATTTGTTGTTGACATGACGCCACAATGTACTGCTCACGTCGACTGTGTTATTTATATTTCCTGCGTTAAACGAATAAGCGAAACAAATGCCTATAGTAAATGCGGATGTTACTGAGCGCTTAACGCCAGAGGAATTTTATGAATACATTTAGATCACCAGTCTGCTAATGAACGATGACATCCAAACAAAGAGTCTCAACGTGTACCATCACATGCTTTAGCATCCTCTCAAGCCTTAAGTAGTGGACCCTTTTCCTGTAACATCACATGCTTTAGCATCCCCTCAAGCCTTAAGTAGTGGACCCTTTTCCAGTTTCACATGAAAGCCAACTCAAAAACTATTTAATGTGGCATGGACACGATTTAAGCTGAAAATTTTCAAATTCTATTTTCCATTTTCATTGCTTATAATACTTAACTGAAGTATTCCTAATCGTCAACCAAATTTTGAATATCAGTCGTTGAGTTACAAGTGAGATACAGCACTCAAAATTCTTTGTTACTTAAACAAGGCTCGTGCTATGTTTTTGTTTACATATAGATTGCTCAATAGAAAATATCATGTTTAAAACAAACTTAGATGTGTCAAACACTAGAAAATAACTTTAACCCAAAGTGCTCTGGAAAAACGTCGCCGTCACTGCGGAACTATCATGTTTTACTAACCTAAAATTCGTTTTAAGGATAACTCCCACAAACAATACAAAATAGAGAGTTGGGCAAACACGGACCCCTGGATATACCAGAGGTGGGATAATTTACCGATTAAATGGGGCGGTCCTTCGGATGAGACCGCAAAAACCGAGGCCCGTGTCACAGATGATGTGGCACGATAAAGATCTCTCCCTACTCAAAGCCGTAAGTGCCGAGCATAGGCCTACATTTTGCAGCCCTTCACCGACAATGGTGACGTCTCCATATAAAATTCTCGAGAGGGACGTTAAACAATATTCCATCAATCTCCTGCTTTGAAAAATATAATCTGAAAGTTTCCTGACATAGTGCAAATTCAGGTTCGTTCAAATCATGGGCCCCGGGGGTAGGTTGGGGTCACAATAGGGAATGAAAGTTTTACATGGGAATAGATAAGGAAAATCTTTTAAAATATTCTCAAGAACCACTGAGCCAGAAAGAATAGCTGATATTGACATGAAAGCTTCCTGACATAGTACAGATTCGAATTTGTTCAAATCATGGCCCCAGGGGTAGGATGGGGCCACAATAGGGGATCAAAATTTTACATACTTATATATAATCTTCTTATCAAGAACCTTTGGGCCAAAGAAGTTTACATTTACATGAAAGCTTCTTGACATAGTGCAGATTCAAGTTTGTAAAAATCATGGTCCCCGGGGGTAGGTTGGGACCAATATAGGGACCAAAGTTTTACATGCAAATATATATGGAAAATCTATAGATATGGACCAAGGTGACTCGGGTAAGCGATGTGGCCCATGGGCCTCTTGTTTAATATTTACTGTGCCGATTTCTGACTGACTGGAATTTGATTGATTGAATATTGTTTAACGTCACTCTCGAGAATTTTTCACTCATATGGAGACGTCAACATTTCCGGTGAAGGGCTACCAAATTAAGGCCTATGCTCAGTACTTGCAGCCTTTGAGCAGTTTGAGATCTTTATCGTGCCACATCTGCTGCGACACGGGGCCTCGGTTTTTGTTGTCTCATCCAAAGGACCGCCCCATTTAATCGCCTCTTACGACAGCCAAGGACCTATTCTAATCCGGATCTCCTCGAGATTGGATTGATTGGGTATGAGATCATTACTATTTAACATATCGGGAATTTGACTGAACAAGTGAACTGTCATTGCATGTATCTTTACATGTAGCTGTAGTTAATAAGTACAGAGTATCATATATTTATATTCATACAAGTATTCTTATACCTTCGTGTGTTTTGTTGCTGTTGATAATATTGCTTTGTACGAAAGAAAAAATGGCGAAGCTATATGTAACGTCAATACACTATTTACATCAACTGCGTTTTATTTTCCGCGTTAAATGAATTGGCGGATCAAATGACTAAAGCCGTGTTGTAAGATGTTTGAAGGTCTCAACGGTCACACCATAAGACATCTTACTAATTTAACGGCAAAACATCCGTTTTACATGTTCCGCTAACGCGTTGCCGATAAAACTCCGTTTGCGAAAGTTGATTCAGCATTAACGGTCGAAAATAACAAATGACAAGGAATTAAGAAAACATTTTAATTAATGCAGGTTGATTTTAATTTTTGTGATGCCCTTCGTTTAACGTGTAAGGATCGCAAAATTATGTGTGGCCTTTGGGAAAAGTCCAATATGCTGATTTTTTAAATGCATGAGTTTTAGATATGCTGTAAAAACGCACTGCCGACGTTTCCCATTTTGCAGCGTGATGAATCCAATATAGATTTTTAAATTATGAAATTCAAAATCCCTTTACTGAACAAATCAATCAGAGCACAGGGTATGGTCGTATAACACGTGAGGGAAAAAACTGAAACTATATTATGGACTTATTATAAGCATACTATGTTTAGTTCTTCGGATTCGTGTGGTTAAGGTTGGAGATTAAATACATTTCAAGTAAAACCATGCGGTGTGTGATTTCGTTGAAGCCGATATAAATGCATCTGCAATGGAAACCATGCTCACGAACCATAACAAAAATCTAATAAGAGGGTAGAATGGTTCGTATTGGACAATGAGACTCGTATATAATCAATATAAACCATGTTTAGCTTGTGAGTATTCAATTGTGTCTATCGCTAACTGTTTTACCGAATATCGACAGTGACGCTCTCTATCACTCACACCAGTTTTGCCTTATCGGGAGCAGCATGGCCGAGTAAAAATAAGACTTTGTGTCATAGTAACGAAGCATCTGTATTATGCGTTGATTCTATCGAACGTTTCTGCACATCATATAATAAATGCTGGTTAAAGTCGATAGAACTGGAATTTCAGACTTGTTGGATCTGAACGGTACATAGACGCCCACTTTATGAAGACCAAAACTTAGAGCTTAAGGTTTCTAATGTAGATATAAGATGCAGAAAATTATATCAAATCAACTTGAAACGGGAAATTCAATTCTGTAAAATCATCTTATGATCACAAATGTTTATTTTGCACATCATTAACAATGTGTCGATTAGAATATGGAACTTGTCTGCTGTTTTCATAGATCCAAGCACAAATCGAGTACAAAGTAATAAAAACTGTAATTTGTTACATACATGTGATTTAATTTTTATTTGTATGCAGCAGCATCCAAGTTGTAGCTTATAATTCCATGTTATTTAATTGTTTTCGAGCCCAAGGACGACTGAAACTAATTACAGACCGCGCGTTCTGTTCTAATACGGGTTTCCAAACTGTACATGCGTTTCTGCTGAATTAATGTTTTCATTTCTCTGAGGGATTAATGTGAATGTTTTTTTTAAAAAGAAAAAACATATCCAAAATTGATGTAATACGTACTTAATTTGGGATTGAAGTTATTGGGCTTCGGGTTGTATAATCTCTAGAATAAATGAAGCATATCAACATATAGAAAATGTAATAAACATTAGAACTGTCAATTTGTACTGCGATTGTGTCGGGTTCATTTTTTCTTTCATTTTATTACTTTATATCTATTTTTTCATTCATGAAATACAAAAAGTGTATGCAGTGTTTTGTGGATGCAAGACTATTTTGCTGATTCTGACAACTAGTCCCATATTGAAGTGGTCTTGAGGTAAGGGGAGTTGCGTCTCACAAGTGAAAACTCCGAACATTTATAGGCCTTTTTAAGTAGTTATCCTTCTGCGAATGACTCCACATTTAAATCTTTGTCCTGAAGGGATGTACAAAATGCATACCATCAGTGTAGTCTGATAAAAAAAAAATGAATAGAATGACGTCTTTCATCTTCTGCGGCTTGATATATTTGACGCTTGCGTTAAGTTGTTTTCTTATTTTTTATTGTGACTCGATTTTAAATAAGAAAATGTAATCATCAATAATATGTGCCCCCTGTCTTAAGGTGGGCCACTCGTCCAATAAGATCGAAGTACAAAAGCCAACGAAATCCAATTCTTTTCCGTAGACTGCTATCTATACGGAGGCGCGGCTTAGACTGTCAAAATCAGTGAAAGAGAACGAAACGAAGTCTCTTTTATATTGTTTTGCTTTACCGTTTGCATATTGTTGTGTTTAATAATTGATTTTATCTTCCACAAAAATTATCAATCCCTTTGTTAGAATGCTAAGCATGGCAAAACTTCAATGAAATATAATATTTTGGGTTGTTTTAATTCGGCGGACTTGTCGCTCTGCTTTATCTATGAATTAACTGCTGTCTAAATGGTCCTTAATTTTAAAAAAAACGGGTGACGTCACATTTCCACGCTTGACTTCGCGTCCAGAGTATGATTAAATTGCTGTAAATTTAAAAGGAAACAGAAATCTTAATTTCTACTTACGTCCACTTTATTGCTGACCTCAGATTTAGCGTTGATGCAGAGTGCGATATTATTAGATGAATGCGAAATCAACAAGTAATGGAATCGTTTGTGCATAGGTGAATTCGGATTAAAGCAAACTACATATTTCATGTGCATCTATTTTTGGCAAGGACGATTTGACTTTCCGTGTGTAATTTACATATTAAGTTATAAAAGTGCGTCCAACTTAAGAAATGGTAAGTTCTAAATTTTATTAAAGTATTAGATAATTAGTTGTTTTTTTTAATTTTGGATAGCAATTAACGATTGAAAATATAGTAGCTATAGGTCCATGATGATTCTCTGGCGAGGGCTAAATATTTTAATCGGTGCATTGTTAAGATTCATATCTTATATCATTAAATGCAACTACAAAGCTTAAATTACAATTTACAACGCTATCTTGGGGAATCATCAACTGGTTTGATCTTACGTTTACAGAAGGGAATTATCCACACTAAGCTAAATACAAAATCTACTTCAGGACACTCCACATTCACATCGATGATTTATTACTAATTAAGACCAAATTAATAAAATTATACTCCGACGTGCACGTTGCTACAATTACTAACGCAATATTTATCTCTCACCAATCATAAAAATTCATATCTTCGACCTATGTTTTTAATGTAATGTGAAAATCTGCAACCCTTTGTGGAATAACTTTTCTGTGAATAAGAACCACCTCTTGCAAGTTTTACGGGAGCATTTTTGGTTTGTTTGTTATTCATCAATTCTGTTAGTGAAAAAAAAACTTTTGATAAATGAGACAGTTGTGGTTCGTATTTAACGTTTATTAATAACTGCCCGCTATTGTAACAAGAACCACTAACACTCAGTCCACTTGCAACATGGTCCATTGGAATCAACGAAATATGTCAATTTATCACGTTTATTGTCTGTGTACGATGTCATTATTGTGTGTATTATAAATATTTAATTAATCGTGATATTATGTTATTAGATTATACAATGCAAGGGAGGAATGCGATGTATACTGCGTGTATCATCTTATAGAAACGCATACCTGTCAAGGCAGTGTCTTCAACACGGGTGTAGATTTATGCGCATGTTAGAAAGAGCTTAGACATTTTAAAGAAGTCATGGTTTTTTCCGTATTGTTGCATGTTCAAGTCATTTTGTGCAGAAAACTGAATACTAGTGCTAGGGATTATATTGAAGTCTTGTCAAGATTCTCATAGAGCTACGATTCCTTACAGAAGAATGGTCTTTAATCTTCCCATAATTAAACTGTATTTTGACAGTTTCATGTCTAATCATGAGATATAAACTTCCAACAATGACATTAAAAGAAAAGTTCTTCTTGCTGAATGCTATTTTGCTAAACAACTTTGGTTCGCTATAGAAGACCAAGTACAAGCTTGCCAGCTTCAACACACAATTTTATTGGGTAATTTTTAAAATAGACCATTACTTGAATTAGAATATCTCATCATCTTCATTATTGAACAGTATACCCGGTACTATTGTATATGACAACTAATTAACTTTTTTCTGTAATGAGTGGAAAGTTGTTAAAGAATAAGGTAAAATAAAAACCAGTCATTCTTTCTATAGATTACTTTCGTCGATACAAAGAAGACAAATTCTGGGGTGTTTTTTTTTAGTCTTACACCTAAGGATGAGTCTTAAACAGATACAAAAGCAACATTGTGCAGGATACCCACCCTTACGTAATAGTCTGTTGGAGTTTACCTTATGTAATAAAGTTAATGAGTGATTACAAGACCCCGATAACCTGATTGGTTTGCAACAATGCATAATTTAAGAGGAGAATGGAAACAATGTCAAGGTGTAAACATCTAATATATCTGCGGATGACATTATTTATTTACATCCCGATACAAGGGATACAGTAAGTGGAACTAATCTAATTATTTCGATGTCTATATTTACCTTTAATGACAGTGATTAAGGCACTAATCAACCGGAACCTAATTAGCAAATCTTACACACCAGACCCCTATAGTCTGCAGAATAGCGCGAATATAGCATATACATAAAGTAAACGAAACACTGCACAAAACACTCTGGCAACAAAACACTCTTTTCTGAGCACAAAACACTCTTCGCTGGGCATAAAACACTCTTATCTGGGCATAAAGCACTCTTCTCTGATCACGCTGTTTAATCGTTTCCTAATTGCTATTGCTATTGCCTAGTACATATGTACGCATGGAATTTGAGTTTGCTGATTTGATTTAACAACTTACAATGATGTAATAAAGTTATGCAGGTGTATAAGTGTAAAACTAAAATTGTAATTTTCTCAAAAGGACCATCTGCAAAAAATGTCGGTGGTTTGGGTTTTTTTTTTTTTTACTTTAACAATCTTGTAAAAGAATTCATATACCAGGCATGAAATTCTTCCGGTCATGATCATTGTGTAAAACAATAAGGAAAAAACCCATATAAGTGACAGACTTAAAGAGCCATGTATGGAGTAATACTGAAATATAGACAATTTAATTTGCCGATCGATGACAGCTTTATTTCTTCGGTAAGGTTGTAACACATATACTTAAAAAATCTTGACATATTGAACGTATTCACTTAATTTTTAAAAAATATATTTCAATTTTGAATAGTCGCATTCCTAGTTATATTGTATATAGAGAAACATGTCGTGTCCCTCTATCTGTCAGTGTTTTCGAGATTGATATTCCACCCGGGGGGGGGGGGGGTGCTGAAAGTAAGAATGTAATTTTGTACAATTATAAGAATCCTTTGCTTTCATACATCAAGAATACATATACATGTATTCTTGATCAGTGCAAGGATAATTCTGGATGCAATTCCAGATTCCTCCTCTAAACCAGTATTTGAGAAACTTGGTTGGTTCACAGTTTATCAGCTAGTTGATTTACACAAATATATTTGATTATTTAAAAAAAAGTTGCGGTTTGGCTCCCGGTTATCTTCGTGATTTATTTTAATCCTCTGCTTCTTATCGTCTGCGTTGTGAACCAAATCATGATCTTCAATTACAAAGGTTTAACACGAGTATTCCTAACAGCTTTACAATACTCAGGTGTAAACCTCTGGAACAAACTACGACAACACATACAAATGTAAGGCTCTCTCAGTCTCAACATATAAAAATAATGTTGAGAAATACATCGTCAGCTGCCGCACCACTATTTAAACATACTTTTTTTCTTCTCGTATATAAATTCTATACATCACAATCTGGAATATCAAATATTGTTATTTGTAATTACTGATATTCAATTATATTAAGTGATATAGACTAAATCTTGTTACATAACCTTATCAGGCCACTTTCTTGAAATAATTCATCATCATTATTATTATTCATTTATATGTATGGAATAATCAGACCTTCATAAACATTAAATGGTTAAACGGTACTATTAAACAACGTCTACAGGATGAGTATAAATATACATGTGTATATATACACACATGGACAGTGATACAAGTAATTCCTCAATGGACCAGCTGATATATGATACCTTCAAAACATGTGTTGGACTTGAAGATATTTAGCTGTGTTGCATCAAAAAGTTAGAACAATATTAGATTTAGAACTGCAAATCCTAGTCTCCCAGTCGAGACATGAGAGGACTTGCCATATCTGTAATAAAGGTTAAGTAGTCGATGAACACACTATTGTCTAGTGTTGGGTTTTTTCCTGAATGTAGGAAGAAATATCTGCATAAAAAGTTTGGAGACAAACACGATTTTTACCAATTTTCCGTTTTATTGTCCATTGCTGACTCCACTGAATGAACAAAGTGTATAATTTTATATTAAAATCATACGAACATGGCTGTTTTCTCTGTTAACTCGCATTTCTCTTTTTCACGTGCACTAAGTATAATAATACCATATTTATATAGCACCCTTTTCATACACTATGTACGCAAAACTATGTTTGTTTGTATGTAATATTTTGCACCTTACGTACTTTTTTGTGGTTTGGGTGAAATAAATTGATTTGAGTTGAAAGCAGAATATATTTCTAACACGAGGATGGACTTTCTGATATTTCTGCTTCAAATATCCAAACCAGAATGAAATCAACGTGATATAGAAAAGGCACGTGTTTACTCTAGTCTTCTGTTAGTCGGTATTTTTTGTATTGTAATCGATTTCTGACTTGATCTACTGAGTATTGTGTATTCTTCAGTACGAATGCATGCTTCTAGAACATATACTATATTGATCGCTTTTCCATGTGAATGGACATCTGAAATCAGTGACACACGTTCCTATTCTTCTCTGTGAATGACATTGAGTTGAAATGTTAATTTAAAGATTTCGCTTTGCTTTATGCCTCTGACTTCCTATTTACAAATAATTTTTTAAACAAAACGTTTCGAATTTTGATACCAGCTTTGCACTTCTAAAATTTTGAATAGTTTTTATTGAAAAGTCTCTATAATACTTTTTCTTCTATGCTTGCGTGAAGAGACCATTCAAATTCAAATACATTTTCGGGATTTACTCTTTGTTACAATATACATATATGCACAATTTATATAAAGACATTGGCAACATAGAATGGAGTAAAGAGTCCTATCTTAATTGATATAGAGTGGTCAACACTTAACTATTCACAGATACAATATATCCATCATAAGAAAACAATGTTTATCACCAAAAAAATAAGTCTCAAAAATATCTTCACTTTTAAAAATATAATGAATTCAAACAAGCAATCTTTTCTAAGAAAATTGTGTTCCTTTATAAGAAATATTAATAAACTATGCTCCCCGACCCAATGACTACTCGAATCTAAAATTGCATATGTGGCCTATCTCGATACTCACGCATGCCTTAAAATATATTACCATCACTTTTATATAAAATATATGTACTAAATCTCTGTATACAATTGTGTAATTGTGATGAGAAATAAATTCAGTTCTTAATTGTTCTAATCTTTGAAAAATGGTTTTCTTAACATTCATGATAATTTATATATTCAATATGAACATGATCACATTTAATCATCACACATATATAAATGTATCGCGTGTTACACGCGTTGTCTCACCGTCAATTATCTAGACTTAGAGGTCATCCTCGCGGCGCTGTTGTACAATTTTTGTGATTACTGCTGCGATGGATAAGTTCTCTTTGGAGTCCAAAATAAATAATCAACAAGCCTTGGTAACTTGAATACTTTCCACATTTGCCGTCTGGTGGTCTCTGTCGCGAACGCTTCAGTTTTGCACTTTTGTTTCTGTAACGAAATGCAGTTTACGAGATTTGATTAACGAGAGAGAGAGAGAGAGAGAGAGAGAGAGAGAGAGAGAGAGAGAGAGAGGGGGGGGGTCATGATTTCTATTTCATTCTATTTCAAACTTTTACAAATGGGTAACTCTGTTGATTCATCGTACATATTTTATTTCATTTAGATATTACGCAATTTGTACGCGCGATTTCATTTTTCATGTTAAAATTGCAATAATTCCATACTATTGGCACATGTCATGTCATTGAAGAACGTGTATACATGTAATACTCATAACCGCCCTAAGGTAAAATAAAGCACAGAGAAATTCACTATACATGTACATGAATGCCCCCTTCTGTCCCAGACCAGAGTTGAATTCACGACATGCGTAATCACACTTTCAGCGCGTGACCAACACATTATATCGCTCGGCCATTTGGGCAAGTTGATGTCAGTTGCTTTCGATAACTTTGGAATATACTTGTTAAGCCATCACATGCTACACAGTAATTACTACGCTATCAAATGCTACACGGTAATTACTACGCTATCACATGCTACACATTAATTACTACACCATCACATGATGCACGGTAATTACTACCCTATCATATGATGCACGGTAATTACTACGCTATCACATGATGCACGGTAATTACTACACTATCACATGATGCACGGTAATTACTACACTATCACATGATGCACGGTAATTACTACCCTATCATATGATGCACGGTAATTACTACGCTATCACACGATGCACGGTAATTACTACGCTATCACATGATGCACGGTAATTACTACGCTATCACATGATGCACGGTAATTACTACGCTATCACATGATGCACGGTAATTACTACGCTATCACATGATGCACGGTAATTACTACGCTATCATATCACATGCCAATGTGCCAAGAGGGTAGTAAATGATACGCATTACATTTGAAATACTTTATAAAGGATATAGATTACAATTAACTCTTAATTAAACATTGCCCTAAGAGTATTTCATCACTTTCGCCTCAGTCCGGGGTTGAACCCAAGACTTGTGGAACAAAACCTAGCAGGTTATATATAGATACGTGCATACTTATAACATGCTACATGAATAATTTAATCATTGAAAAAATAAATTAGTTTGATTGTAAGAGTAAATAAATCAAAATGCGTTTCTAGGTAAAACTTCGTCAGATAGATAGTATGGTTTACACTATGACCCTTGAGCCTGGACGTGGCCACAAAAGTACGATTTGTCATATCAATATCCATCTCCATATACTGCATATTCAAGTTTTTTTCTTCAAAACATTACCCCAGGCTCGTGGTATGGTCACAGTGGGGTTTAAAGTCTTAGGGATGAATAAATATGTAAGCATCCATATGTAGTTTAGGTTCATGAGACCCAGGGCCACAATAGGATCATAGATATTCATAGAGATCTTTAAGAGTCTATTTCAAGAACCAAGTTGCACACGGTTAGTTAACTTTAACAGACAGTTAACTTCCCGTTAATGCTTACATTGATATAGAATTAACTAGATGTTAACTGTCAGTAATTGTCAGTTAAACTTGACTCACCTTCGAGCAACTCGACCCAGGTGAGTGTTGTGGTCTATGGACCTCTTATTTATATTTTGCATTGCAGCAAACGAAGCAAGAATCATTGACGAAATATGATTCTAGAGTCTCGATCTACAAAAGGTCAAAATTGAATTAGGCTATTGCTGCAAAAATACACAGAAAGTGTAAGAAAATAATTATGAAAAATAAATGGAAGCCGTATTATGTGTGCAAACCCTATCTCCCGGCGGTGAACGACTTTTATGATAATACATTTATGAATTTTTCATTTCCGAATATGACATTAGTATTGTACGTACAAGGTAGTCTCAGTGTGTCACGGTGGTTGTAAATGTCACAATATACAGGAGTGAAGACAAGCTTTATCTCAAGTCAATGCGTGTACACCAATTCTGAAAATTCAACTGAACAAACAAAATGCGTCGTTTAAATGTACATTATGCGAATGGAGAAACAGTTACCAATTCTATATATCCAACTTTGACTTTTCATGTCTTGAAACATGACATAATCAATATGATCCAGGTAGGCAATATGTTCAAAGTATGCATCAACTGCGTAACTCGGTGTATTGAGGAAAACAGTGTCTCCTTCGTTATACATGTATAGTGTTAGGGTCCACTTTCACACAAGGGGTGAAAAAGAGGTTACTTTTAACAAGACATTTAGCATCGGACAAGGCTGTATTTCAGTCCATTCATTTAGCATCGGACAAGGCTGTATTTCAGTCCATTCATTTAGCATCGGACAAGGCCGTATTTCATTCATGCACATGACAGCTCGTTCACGTGGTCTACATTTTACAGGTGTGTTTTTCAAACGAAGGGGCATTTTCAATTGCGAAAAGGTGAATTAATGCAAATTGGTTGGAACTTGTTACTTTGGAATTTTTATTCATTCCAATCTCTGTCACATTTCACATGATATTTACCTCCAGATATTATTAATATTTACCTTCAGTTATCATTAATAGAGAACGTCACTTGTTGATACATCCGTTGTAAGAAAATAGCATAGCCAGACAAATCAAAGGAATGTATTATCATCGTAAATATTTTCATATACAAATATGGAGTTTAGAAATGTCCAAATTTTGTAAAAGGCAGTATCAAATTTACATCATCGTTAAAAAAAATTTCTAGTTTTATCTTTAGTCTTCACAAGAATTTGTATTTTTTTTTTTTTTTAAATAATATTGGTTTTTAAAAAGTTTTAGCTCTTTTTAATTTCCAATCTAAATCTGTTACTGAAAATATACAATATCATGGATGAAGTTTTAATTTTATTTAACACCCAGGTGTAAACAAATTATGCGTAAATTTTAAAACACACATAATAATATAGGATTTCAATATGATATGAATAGTAAAGGGTGCCAAATTTTTGCACGAGTCGAATTTAAAAAAAATATTTCTTTGGCAAATTCACGACTTCATATTCTGTGTAAAAAGAAATGCAATTATGTAATCATCAAACAGTAATTTTGTTTATTGACGATTTTCACTGTGTTCTTGCGAGGCTTTCTGAGTATTGGTGAATACGAAATAAGGTAAGACGGTTAGGAAATTAAGGGTGTGTCATGTAAATTTCCTATTCAAGCCAGTGAAGGCATTGGGGACCTGCGGGGATTTACGTATTTGGATTATCCGGTGCATATTTGTGCCAGTTCTTCAATGGGGCATGAGGACACCTCATTGATTACAGTATTGCATTCCACATTTCATTGTTGCTTCCATAATGGCCACAATATGGCAGTTATTTCGTTGCGGTTCTGCAGCAATATTTCCCCCCAATCGGTTTGTTAAGTTGCACGCCTTGCTGATTTTAATTTCAAGTGTTGAAGATGATGTGTTCAGTACCATCGATAAAACCATCGCTAATTAACAAACGGAATGTAAATGCATCATTTTAGAAGGATAGTTTTTGAATAAAAGGTCGACTGAGGTCAGGTCAAGTGACTAGAATTGCTTTGTTCAAAACACGCGAAAGCATAGCCCTTGATGATATTGAAAAGCTAACATATTCACAAAAATGGGTTAAAAACGGCATTGACTTACAATTGTTTTCTGACGATTCGCTGATTTGATTTGAGAATTTGAACATTCAGTGACAATGCTCGGTTACCTGATCGGTTTAAAGTACACCCCCGTATAGAAATGTATTTAATCGTCAGATAACATGTGATTCCTTTTGTTTCAGGTTTGTTCAAGGGATAGCGATCCGTTCAGTTAATAAAGTAACACAGGGCACATTAAATAGGCTTTGTCATATAGTTATGTAAAATATTCATATCTCAATTTGTGGCCACAAAATAAAACATTCTATTTATTTTAGAAGCTAAACATGTGGGTAGGCCTACATAAACAATGTTTCTTTTGTCGGAATATTTATTATTAAAAAGCTAACTACATGTGCACGCTTTGATATATTTTGTATTTTCAATTCATTGTAGGTACTTCGATAAATGCACTTCATTAAATCGGTTGGAAAACTAAGTTGCGTACGACTAAAATGGAGGAAGAAGAATTTTTCAGGCTCTTGACCCCCCAGTCACTTGTACAAATAGATGAGCGGATTGCGGAAGAGAAAGCATTTAAGAAAGCAGAGAAACAGGCTCATGAGGAAGGCGAGGAGGAGGAACTAGCCGCCCATGAGGAAGAAGAACCAAAACCCAATCCAAAGTATGAAGCGGGGAAAAAGCTCCCCCTCTCAATGAAGGACCTGTTTCCGGTGGAGTATACCAGCAAACCTCTTGAAGACTTCGATGAATTTTACGAAACACAAAAAGTAAGACTTAATACCAAGTATTCGAGAGAGAAAAATCTTATACTTTTGAAATGAACAATGATATTTAATATAGAATACTGAAACTCTATCTTATCTTATATAATAAAGGAAATTTAGGATTGTCTTTGTGGCGTAGTGGATAATTCTTCTTGTGTTTTATTCAGATGATTATAAAGTTGCTCAGAATACATCACAAAACATAAATTCTAATGCAGCGTCCCTGTTGGTTGTCCTGACATATGATATATAGCTAGTAAAGACGACTCCAGCGTGTAATGCACAACACGTCTTATCCCGTGAACACTAGCGAACCCAGTGTTATGTATCAAAATATATAATTGGAACATCCATCACATGTTATCAATTAATAAATAAGAACATAATAAGAACAGCAGTGTGTTTTAACTCACATGCAATCATAAACTGGCTCTCGATCTTCTCAACACCAAACAGTATTTGTAGTGTTCTACCGTACATAAATACATATGACACCTGAAATCCATGTTCTTCTTGAAGTAGAGATATACATGTACCTTACTTTGATCAATCAATTAACTAATCTGCCAATCAATCAATCAATCATGTTATATTTAAGGAACAAAAATCTAGTTTGTTTTTATGGGTGTATGTAAACAATGGACGCATAAATATCTCATGTTTTCAGTGCTTTTGCATAATCTATATTACATACAAGCTAGACCTTTATTCCTCATTCAACTTAAGTTGAAAAGTCACTTGCATGTTCCGGTTTTTAGCTCACCTGAGCGGAAGGCTTAAGTGGGTTGTTGTGATAAAAATTTGCCCGGCGTTTGTTGTCGTTGTCGTCCTTGGCGTTAACTTTTCACAATTTCACCTTCTTCTCAAGAAACCCTTTGTGAATTTCAATCAAACTTGTCACAAATCAAAGGGGATTCAAGGTTTTTATTTCAAATGATTGATTGGGGTTTTACGCCGTTTTGGCAATATTTCAGCCATTTTGCGGCGGTTAACTAATTGAATTATGTTTGATTGTGAGTGTTTGTGTTTCCCTGACGACCCTAGTGAGCCTACTCTGTTTCGAACATCAGGGAAACGATCTTTTGCGTGCCAAAGGGGTTGTGATTCTTGACACGGGACACCCTTTAACGTCCCATCCGACGGATATAAAAGTTAAAAATATATAAACAGGTTAAAAAACAAAGAGGCATACCATCTTCCATGCATTCCAATTCTCCTGAACTATTTAAGGTAGGGTTGTCATATAATGTAAACAGATTTTTATGGCAAGACCTTTCATGGGATACCAAGGTTTTGATCTTGTGAGATTGACATTGAAGTCTGACATACTTTAAAAAACCCTGACTTATTAAATATTTCCTGAAGTATATATAAAATAGAACTTTCATATTTTGTATATATATATATATAAAGCACAAACAAACAATTATAACACCCAACCTTACGTTTACCCCTAGGATTTAAACGATACATGTGAAAATCAATTAATTAATATATAAAGCACTAAATAATCACAACTAGGTACTGAAAATTTTCGCCCCAGCCCGGGGTCGAACCAGCGTCGTACGGCACCCACCGCCTAGCAAGATTGTCAAACCAGTGCGTAAGTCCACTCGGCCACAACGACTTCCCTTGTGTGACACGAAGACGTTTAGTAAAGCTTTAGCGCTTACATTTCAAATCTTCAAAAGCTTATATATATATATATATATATATATATATATATATATATATATATATCTTATTGCAAGTCTTTACATTTCATACCATGGTCTTTGACCTTATGACCTTGGAGTTTGACTTACTTTAAAGAAAATATAACCTATTTGATATCTCCTAAACTATTTAATGAAAGGCTTTCATATTTTGTATATAGATTCTGTATGAAAAAACCTTGTGATACCTTGGTGTTTGACTCTGTGAACATGACCTTGGAGTATGACCTACTTTTAAAAAAAATCTTACCTATTCAATATCTTTTGAACTTTGTAAGGTAGAACTTTTATATTTTGTATATAGATTTCATACGGCAATACCATGATCTATGTGATCTTGACCTTCTCCCAGAACAGCAAGGTCATTGGTGTTGAGGCATCCCTATGTTGTGTGAAATCATGTTCAGTTATGTCAGGACCCTTCGAATATTTTTGGGAATAAAGATTGCATTTTTTTAAAATCACAACAGCTGAGTCAATGTGACTCAGGTAAGCGATGTGGCACATGGGCCTCTTGTTATCGAGAACTATGAAGAAAAGTTCAATGTTTACGAAACATTGCTTTATGTAAATGAAAAAATATACCGGTATATTTTCATTGTTTTTATATTCCATTATACAAACACTACTTCATACATTAATCTGTGAAATTCAAATTTTCGGAATATAAGCAATATTACATGTAGTGCATTTTACATTAAGAATTATCAACAATGAAATATCAATGGTTTATTGCTGATATAGGTACATGTAATTTTAAATAGACACATATATGTATGTATGATAAAATGTATTATATTTGACAAAAGATGTCACTTGCAACTACATGTACGTACAAAAGCTCAAATTCAATTATAGGCATAGATATGCTACAACATACAAACGTTTATACACTTAGTAAATGTTCAGAAGACATGCACGTACCCACAATACCCCCACCATCAAACACATCCAATTCCCTATCTATGATACTTTTCACTGAAAATTTTCCACATCATAATTACAACAGCAGAAACATGTTTCCTGTTAGGTTTTATCATGAACCTATTTTTTTCTATAGACTTTTGTGGTTGTGGGAAAGGACATGTCCATTTCCAGATTCAGCGCCACGAATGCCTGCTATCTTCTCAGTCCCTTCAACCCGCTGAGGAGAGGCGCCCTCTACGTCCTAGTTCATCCATATCCTTTTCCAATGTAGTTGTTTTCAGAATAACACACGTTGTTCTCAAAAACCCAAACTGCATTTGTTGATTTATCTGACTAAATTTGTACGATTTCGAGTCAGTCCGTCCTCTCGTGACTGCTCACCAATCACTATCGTTTTTATCGTTTAAGATATGGAAGTGTTAACCGTTGCGACGACAATTTATCAAGAAGTCATTGCTCTTCGGGGTAAAGGAAAGCGTATTAAGAACGTTGGAGCATTTTACACATTTACACATGCAGTGTGCCATTAAAACAAACCAGGATCAGACCTTAACGTAAATACTTTGTTCAGTGTATTAGTGACATTGACAATCATTGTCAATTGTGTTTTCATGGCCCTTACTGGGATCGAAATCGAGACCGTGGAGTAAGTTAGATGTGCCTGCCGTGTACGTAATTTATCCTTGTTCCAGTTGATGTGTGAGTGACTACATGTTGTCCATTTGGCGCCTTTGCTGCCAAATGAGCGCATATTTGCGAAAAGTGGAAGAAGAAAAAAACACTAACGAATTCAGATTGACTTAGAACCGAAAAGTTGTGATGCATGTTCATGTGTTGTTCCGTTGTATTGTAGTTTTAAAAGACAATGTGTTACTGTCCATTTTCAGAATAAGTGACAAGTACACATTAACAGCGTATCTTTGTTGTTATATGTACGTCTTGACTTATCTAACAGTTTGCCTTAACTTTTCATACATTATTCAGCGCTTTAATCATCATCACCATTATTGTAAACTGCGCTTTCATGGCCATGACTGAACAACCATTCGATTGGATAGAGTAAGTATAAATTCATTTATAAAAGTTTTACATCTGTGTAAGTTTTTTTTAATTTCGATATACAGCCACAGATAAATGCATACACTTTTGAAACAAGAAATATTTATAATCAATCAATCAATCAATTTTTGTCATGACAGGTATGTCTTCACTGGTGTCTACACGATGGAGGCCTTCATAAAAATCACCGCTCGAGGATTCATAATCAATGATTTTACCTACCTGAGAGATCCGTGGAACTGGCTTGATTTCGCCGTCATTTCCTTGGCGTATGTGTATCACGTTTTATACATAGATGATTGTCACAAAAATTATATGCATTCAAATTATTGAAAAACATAACCCTACAAAACTGCACACCTCCATACACAAGATGACGGATTGTAACTATTACACGGAGCGCACGTTCCGTTTAGTTATGAAACTACTTGTGTGCAGATTATTATAAAATCACGATAGTTTGATACCTTGAATTCATACTTTATTTTAAAGGACTGTATTACCAGAAAAGTTCTATGGTGGTTGATACGATGGATTTCCCCCGTTTTTTGATAAGGGCAGACAACTCTTTCATAGATTGATGTACACCATGATTCGTATAACTCAGCAACATATACATAAGAACTTCATTAAGTACTATCATACAGTGGATATCTTAATCACTTATCTTGGGTCAAGATGAGATGGTTTATATAATATAATAATTTGTTACTTGTTTTGCTGTTCACGTGCACCCTTTTCACATTTCTGAATAGCCAGCACCACGATTTGCACATTTTCATTTCTCTGTAACTTGAAATTCTATGTTAACATCAAATTTTCTATTTATAATCTTGCTATCTAGATTCCGTGTTGGAAGAACGAAATCAGTGTCAAAGAATTTCAATGATTAAAATCTATAACAGGGACTATTTCATGAGATTGATGTATGTAAAGAAAATATTAACTTCATTTTTGCGAATAATGACTACTTTAGACCACAAGCCGATTAAAGCATGCGTACTTTGACAATGAAAAGAGCAATCTTATTATACATGACAATACTGGTACTTTTCTCTAACACTATAATACTACTACTCTGTACAATATGTATATAAATTAGATTTTCCAATTTACATGTACTCTAATAATAATAGTTGGTAAATGGCGACCCTGTCTCCGCTCAGGATCTCTAGCTAGAGTGGTTGTTTGATCAGTATCTCTGTCTTTTCCATTCTTTTCACTTTTTCTTCTACTTGTTTTTCCACTGTTAGGTACGTTGAAACTCTCATAATTCAACCGCTTGAGTTAACGAAGGACGGTCTGGGAAATTTAGCTGCACTACGGACATTTCGAGTGCTCAGAGCACTTAAAACTGTAGCTGTTATTCCAGGTAATTTATGTCAAATATTGTCTTATCTATATGTCATGTAAACCATGTTACCTTTTCATCACTAGGTATGTAACCGAGGTGGTAGATCTAGGAAATTTATCAGCTCTCAGGACCTTCAGGGTATTGCGTGCCCTAAAAACAGTCGCTGTTATACCAGGTGAAAATTGCACGTTAGACGTGACTTTGGTTTTTTACTCACGACAGAAAGCACACACTAAAGTAAATCGTTTTAAACCACTAACATCACGAAAGATATGTGTTTTTATGTGTTTTTTTTTCTCGAAATCAGCACTAATTATTTTGAGTTTTCAGTAAAGTGATCCTAACTCGCAGCTATACATGTTTCTTGAATAGTATATTTCATTTGATACTGGAATTCGGGTATTTTATGAATTACTAGTTAGAGAAAAATATGTTGTGATTTTTCACAATTGGTGCAGATTTGGTTCAATCTAATGATAGATGTTAAATTAAAATAGTATTTGGAAGAGGTTAATTTCAAACAAAAAAACCCTTTGATATGAATGCTTTTTTTGCTATATATAGTTGTGACACACTGAAAACCTAAACTAGTCAGTTTGACAAAGTAACATGGTCATTTTGACTGTCCTCTAGATGACAATGTCTTTCATCATTTTGACTATGTATATGGTCGTTTTGACTAATAAATTAGTCATATAATGAACATGTTGACTATACTTTTTAATCAAAATGACTATCATGAATTAGTCAAATTGATTGAATAAAAAGTCATAATGACTAATGAAACTAGTCAATCTTGACTATATCGATTTGTCAATATGATTATATTTAACAGTCATCACGACTAGTCCTGAATTGTCAAATTGACAATTAAAGGTTGGTCAATTTGACCAATATCTGTAGTCAATATGACCAAGCAAAAGGTCACTTTGACTATTTATGTAGTCAATGACACCTTCACAGCCAATTACACCCTTGTTGAAGACCTTGTGGAGACCTCTTTTTTGAATACCCTCTAATTTTGTTGTGGATGGAGTGCAGTCTCTGGCATTTACCCTGTGTTTTTTCACTTTCGTAATTAATCCATTGATTATATGTCAGTATCTCTAAGGAATGACCATGCTACTGTTTCCTTGTGTCTTTTTCATTCAGATTCCAATCAATTTATTTGAATTTACAGATTAATTCCTGTTGTCCAAGATTTAGCTTAAAGTATTGTTTTCCTGTAAACAATTTTTTGCTTGTTTTGTCATGTTTGGTTTGGAATTGCCATCCTTTAGAAATGGTGACTTTTACTGCATTAAAGTTTTACAACTGGGACTGCTTAACTCATAGTTAAACTACATTCAGCTCACAGAGTTTGAGAACAATACATATGATATTCTTTCATTCAAACCAAAAGGAACCAGGGTTATTAACTTATCTGTGAAGTTAATCCAGATAGTACCTTTAACACTATAAATTATATGATGAACAAAAACCTGACAAAAGAAAGGCGCAAATGAAACAGATGACTTCATCTCTGCTTTTCATGGAAGAAAATAAGAAAACATTATATGTTTTTTTTCTATAGATAAGGTTGATTTTTGCCTTTTCTGAATAATTTCACATCTTTTATTCAGGGCCTTTTATAGCTTGCTTTATGGTATGTGTTTTTGCCTATCATTGAAGACTTTGTTGTGACCTATAGAAGTTATATTGTTTGTTGCTTGGCATTTGATGGAAGGCTGTCTCATTGGCAATCATACCATATCTCCAATTGTTATATCTGTTGGCTGTCAAAATCGTACACAAAAATAAGAGCTAATTTATTTTTATTCATAAATTTTCTCTTCTCCACTTTTATTCTTTTAAAGTCAGTTTAGCTCTTGGTTCAGCATGGCAGTAACATTTAGGATCTTTCGATCCAGAGGAGCTTCATCATCCAAGTTGATGAAAACTCTTTGACAGAAGAGCAAAGTCTTTTCCAATTTCTTAGGATAAGCCAAGTTGAAGGCATAAATTGCCATCAACAGTCCAACTAAAGCAGTCGGGAAATCTGCTGATCTGCAGACTATAACGTTTTCCACTGTCACTTTGAAGGAATCATGTTCACGGGATAATGTATCCCCCTCTTTACAAATGACAATCCTTTGAGGCTGAAAAAGAACAAAAGGTTTAAAACATTTTCATTCAACAAAACTTTGTTACAACCAACACAAATGATTCAAGTATGACGTTTTGCAAATACCATACTGTCCCTCATTCCTGTGTTAAAATAATAGTCTGAAGAATTTTAACAATATACCAGTTAACTTTAAGCTATAAACTGACACAATATGAAAAAGAAAAGATATGGGGTAAGCGTCAGGGAGACCACACTCTATCCACGAGAAAAAACAGAACAAAACGACTTCTCCCTATCGTCTGCTTATGTCTACATGTCGTATTAAAGATCCAGTGACCCGAAACATCCTCGATACCTGTCCCTACTTATCGAAAGCAACGGAAGTTTGCATCGAGTGACACGACGCCTACCGGAGCTCTCCATATAATCACTGGGGTGTTCCGAATGCATACGATAAATCTAGAGAAGTCTAAGTTGAAATAAGCACTAAATTTAAATTGAATTTAGAAAACGAATGTCGTTGGATCTTTTTCCAACATAGATCTCGCCAGAAACCGGTAGGCAGAGAGTAGAAATTGTTAAAAACAAGCCGTGAATCGAGGGCCCCCTAGAAATCCAAGATGGCGAGTGTCGTCCCTTTACTTTTTTTAATGTACACATGATACACCTTTTTTAAAAACCTCTAAAAAAGCGGATTTTGGTGGTGGATTTTATTTATATAATTTAATATTCGGACACAAATCATGCAAAACTTCAATTTATTATTCGGGAACAAATAATACAAAACTTCAATATCTGACAACCGAGCCCCTGTGAGGTAAACTATCAAACAACGCATGTGAAACAAGGTTTCAGGAGAACATCAAAATAAGTAAAAAAGCACTTCAAACAAAAAATACTCACCAAAATGATAATATAGAGAATTCTTCTATTGTTTTTAAATCTTCACTTGACCCACTTGCTTCGAGTATGACTTCTATGTCTGATTTCTTTGTCTAACTGCAACCACGCCCAAAATACCGCCAAAAGCCGCACACGCATTTGATCATTTGATTGGCTAACTGCTGACTATCAGCATGGTCAATTTGACAAGACAAATTAATCACGGATTATCCTTACTAACCGCTTGGTCAAAATGACTAACTGGTTGGTCATATCCTTATCTGACTACCCAGCAGCGAGAATTTGATCATGCAGATTGTCATTTTGACAACTTTAGGTTTTCAGTGCATGAATGAAGCGCATTTTGACACATTTTTGTATTTTCTTGTTTTGCCAACATTATTTTGAATGTCTTTGTAATACATGATTATATTTCACTAATATCACCAGGGTAATATTGTTTAACATGTTTTACAAATGATCAAGCTCAATCCATATATCATTACTATTGAAAATAGTCTTATATGTGAATTTCTCAAGCTTTTCTAAAATATCTGCATGCAATATACTAACACCATTCATTAGTCATAAAAATACATGTAACGATAGTTCTATAATTCTAGATTTATAAATTCATTTCAAGAATATGCATACAGACTAACATATGGTTATGGATTTTGAGTTTTAATACCCCCAGCTTGCATTTATAAATCAAAGTGGAGGCTGAATGTTATACTGAAGTGACTCTATTTTCTCATTTTTGTAAAGATGTCTTGTATATTTTTACAAAGTGGATTTCTAGGGACATAATACAATTTTTTCAATTCCAAAATAAAATGATACTTTACTTCGACATTAAGCTCATTAAGAGGGTGGATTATGAGGATACACAAGTTCATCCGTATCAGTCAATATGACAATACATATCAATCGGATCACGCGCTCGTCCTTTTCCGTAACCATTTACGGAAATAGCCGAGTAGTTACGATTGAATACATATGCATATTCTGTTCTAATACTCTGAAAGGAAAATGAAAGTAACACTAACAGTGATAAACGTTGTCATCTTTACATTGACATTACATCGTCAAGCAAGCAATTTTCTGTTCGTACATCACTTATTTATGTGGCATGACCATGGCTTGCACGCTTTTTGATTCAACTTTAAGGCCCTCGATGATTGGGCAGCAAGTAACAGTGGCGTAGCTTCCATTGAGGCAACCGAGGCAGCTGCCTCGGTTTAAAAAAAACACCTTTTACGTTGTTAAAATGTCGATAGCTTCTGGGGGGCACAACCCCCCCCCCCCCCCGACCCCCTGCCTGGGTAATATTCGAACCCAAGCTACGCCTATGAGTAACACCGTTCCAATATAATGTCTGACATCCTTTCATATGATATTTACATATATATTATCATTTCTTCAAAAATATTTTACTTTATTTAAATGAAAACACTTTCTTTGAAAGTAATGTCTTTCCTACGGAAGCCTGTTGAGACCAATATACATGTAAAGAAAGTTTTTTTTTTATTACGTTAAACGCTATAACCGAGGGGCAATCGTTTTGACTGTTTCCCTAGTAGGCATGAAATATTTGTTTTATTACCTAATCTGCTAATGGGCAACAGTTTCTCACGTGACCGGGCAACAGTTCGTCACGTGATCGTGAAACAGTTCGTTATGTGACCGGGAAGCAGATCGTCACGTGATCGGGTAATAGTAGATCACGTGATGAACTCTTTCACCCCTTCTCATTTTGTGTACCATTCTCTGCTAATTAAAGTTGGAAAACAGAAAAAAAATGTAATATCAATTTTTATTATATAGCGTCGTCATTCGTGCTTCGGCGTTCTAATAGTTTGCGCTTAATCGTAATCTTTTAAATGCAATAAAGATTTTTCGTTTAAACGCAATAATGTTTTTACGTTTAAACGCAATGATTATAATAATAATTTTTTATGTATTGATGATTAGGTAATAAAATTTTGGTACGTAGCGTGGTCATTCGCGCTACGATTTGCAACAATTGTTACATACCTTGCTGCAGATGGCAACGGTATAGTATATAAATATTGCATGTAGTTGAGGGTAACATTGAAAATTTTCACCCCGAGAAAACCATTGTCAACCGAGGCGTCATGGTCTTGTAGATCAAGGTCTTTAAAGGTAATTTTGAAAAGGTTATGGTCACTCAACACATATAAATGTTCCTTATTTCAACAGTTTTTAATATAAAAGTTCCCATCTCATAGACTAGTCATTGATGATCAAAAAAATTCCTTGGCACATGGTGCTTTTGGACAAAGGCCATTGCGAGGGTAACTGGGGCATAGTATTAACCGAGAGAAAATGCCAACAATTGTTTTATAATATGATTGAATAATTTAAAACATCGAAACTGGCTATTAAAGCTTACAAAAAGATACCTGATCGGCTACCAGTAGTTGAAAATGAATAGAGACGCGAATTAATGTTTATCATATGACTAGATAATTTAAAACATCAGATCCGGCTACTAAAACATATAGACCAAGCAATACCTGTAGGGTCATCTTTAGATCGTAGTTGATGTTACTACATGATTCAACAATTTTTACTCGAGTTTGCGATACAAACCACCCTTTTTATTTTGTAATTCTAGTCAAGATAGTCAAAAGTGAGAAGAGGCGCGTGTTTCAATTGAGTGACCAAAATGTTTCAACTTCGAAATTCCTAATTTATTTTTGGCCCGATATTGGAGAAATCAAATGTGATTGTTCACTTCGAAGGCACGTAAAGGTGAACATAGCATTCTATTTTATCCAAGGTACTTAGATTTCAGCCACACACACACACACACACACACACACATTATATATATATATATATATATATATATATATATATATATATATATATATATATATATAAAGCCATATTTACGATTTACTTTAGCATTGTTTATTTGATTAACTTTTAAGGACCGATTGGCGTGGTTTTTTTTAATTATAAATTATATGTATCTTATCGTCAAAGACAAGTACTAGAAGTTGGTCAATAATAAAACAAATTCATTTCTGACGAATAACTTTCAAATAGGTCTAATTCAACTATAAACAGTAGTAGAAAATAACATAAATACCCTTTATTGATGAAAATTGAGTGTTTATATGCAATCTTTAAAAAGTCGATGGTAAGTAAAACATTTCCCCCCTAAACGGACACTACTATATATAGTATTCATGAGTATCTCCGATGAAAATGCAATTTACCAATTCTTGTAATATTTCATTTAAAATTTTGCCCTGATTTTTCTCCAGGCTTGAAGACCATCGTTGGTGCCTTACTGGAGGCGGTGCGGCGACTGCGGGACGTCATGATTTTAACTGTTTTTATGCTCTCAATTTTTGCCTTAGTCGGTATGCAATTATATAAGGGTACTCTCAGACAGAAATGTGTCACTTTTGCCAACTTCACGTACGACAATACAACCGAAGGCAATGAGACTTTCAAGACTTTTGACGAGGCGTGGTTAGAATATGCCATGGACACAGGTTAGAGATTATGTTCATGTACATGTAGCTAGTAGGGTTTCATCTCTGTTCATTTACCTTATCCATTCTGTAAACTGAAACAAGAGGACCATGGGCCTTAACCGTCACCCGAGTATGCACATTTTTGGTCTTTAAAAATCACCCGTGTTACCTTTGTGCTATTTATACTTCTCCATTTTCATACTTTTTACTAGATGATAGATATATTGGTATCACTATCATACACAAATAAGAGAGCACGTTTCATCACATCACAGCAAAATGCAATTTTCTATTTGAGTACGAAAAGATCATTTGTTTAATGCATCTCGCCAATGAATTTAAAATTTTTTTGTTGTTGTTTCATATACTGTTATAATTTCCTTTATCAAATGTTGAAAACTTTTTGACAATAGTGCTCAGTATGTCCTAGAGTAAATATGTTTTGAAACGTTTTGCATTTTTATACCCCCCCCCCCCCAACGAAGTTCTGTGAATCACTCTGTCTGTCTGTCTTTCTGTCTGTCTGTCCGTCCGTCCGTCTGTCTGTCTGTGCAGATTCGTGTCCGGGCCATAACTTCTTTGTTCTTTGACTTAGGCATACCATATTTGGCACACAGGTAGATCACAATGAGAAAATGTGTCGAGTACTTTCATGACCTCTATATGACCTTGACCTTTGACCTCAAGGTCAAAATTAAAGGTTTTTACAATGGATTCGTGTCCGGTCCATAACTTCTTTGTTCTTTGACATAGGCATACCATATTTGACACATGAGTGTATCACAATGAGACGATGTGTCATGTACCTTCATGACCTCCATATGACCTTGACCTCAAGGTCAAAATTAAAGGTTTTTACAATGGATTCGTGTCCGGGCCATGACTTCTTTGGTCTTTGACATGGGCATATCATATTTGACACATGAGTGTATCACCATGAGACGATGTGTGGAGTACCTTCATGACCTCTATATGACCTTGAACTTTGACCTCAATGGCAAAATTGTTTATCGGGTTTTGACATAGTCATACCGTAAGACATGGGTGTATCACCATGAGACTATTCATCATGTACATTCATGACCTCTTTATGACCTTGAACTTTGATCTCAAGGTCAAAATTATAGGTTTATGCCATGGATTTGTGTTCTGACTATATCTTCCATTTTCTTCTACAAAGGCATACCATATTTTTACACTCAGAAAAGAGGTAATTTATACCTATTAACAACACCCTTTGGGAGATTGGGGTAAGTGCGGGGGGGGTGTGTGTATTCTTAGTGAGCATTGCTCACAGTACATCTTGTTAACATTTGACTAAGACCTATACTGGTTAATAAAGGTATAAGATATTCAAGGATATGATAGGCCAATGCATCTAGAGGTGCAGAAATGTTTTTGTTTTTAGGGTTAGGGTACATTTGGGGGGGGGGGGTTCAAAGAGGGGTGGGGTTTAACATAGAATTCTGTGGGAAAACATTAATTCCAAAATCCGACAGATATAACTTGGCAAATATGGCAGAGTCCTGGGGTCTTCGGAAATGAAAAGAGAATGACAGGGCCTACAAATTAGTATCAATGTCAAGTGACCCCAGTAAACTTGACCTCTGACCATGAACATAAAAACTGGTATAACTTTAAACCGGGACTAATAGCAACATGGGATCTTCAGAAATGACAAGAGGATGACAGAAACTACAAACTAGTATCAAGGTCAAGTGAATCCAGCGATCTTGACCCCTGACCATAGAGCATAAAATTTGTATTACTAAAGAACTAGATCTGTTAGAGACATGGGATCTTCAGAAAATATGAAAGGATGATGGGATCTACAAGTTAGTGTCCCGTGGGAATCCGGGTTAGACTAGATCCTCAGTACCCCTTGCTTATAGTAAGAGGCGACTAAATGGGGCGGTCTTTTGGATGACACCGTAAAAACCGAGGCCTCGTGTGACAGCAGGTGTGGTACGATGAAGAACCCTCCCTGCTCAATGGCCGTAAACACCAAGCATAGACCTAAATTTTGCAGCCCTTCACTGGCATTGGTGACGTCTCTATATGAGTGAAAAATTCTCGAGAGGGACGTTAAACAATATACAATCAATCATACAAATTAGTAACAAGGTCATGTAACACCAGTGACCTTGACCTCTGACTTTGAACATACAAACTGATATTAACTTTAGAACTGGAATTGATATACATTGAATCTTCAGAAATGATAGGAGGATAAGATCGACAAACTAGAATCAAGATTAAGTGACCTTGACCTTAGATCATAAAGTTGGCATTACTTAAGAACTAGGTCTGATAAAGAGATGGGATCTTCAGGAATAATAAAAGGATGATGGGATATACAAATTGGTATCAAGGTCAAGTGACTCCAGTAACCTTGAACATTAATCTTGTATAACTTTAAGACTGGGACTGAAAGAGTAAATGATGAGAGGATGTTGGGACCAACAAACTAAGATCAAGTTCAAGTGAAAAGTGGAGATTTTTTGAAAAATTTCAAAATCAAAGTCTTCGTTATCTAGATTTGTCAAATGAAGTTAAAATTGGCTTGGATTTTCTCAAGGGAGGAAAATAGCAGTACTCAGCCACTTTTATACAGCTAGTACTTTGTTTGGGAGACTTCATGATCGGCATATTATAATCATATCTTGTTTTTAATAGAGGGCTCATTTCTCATTATAATAATGCTAAACGTTTGACTTCTTGATGCCCAGAAGTAAAGGTTTACTAAGATAAAGAACAGTGATCAATATCATAATTCCTTTTACGAATACAATATTAATTAAAGAGTTGGACAAACACGGACCCCTGGACATACCAGAGGTGGGATAGGTGACCTAAGTCGTTAAAACAGGTAGTGAGAGTTCCATCGCCAAACGTTCGGCATCATGTGTGAATGTCACAGGTCCTCTGAGATGACCTTAAAAATGGATGTCCCGTGTCACAGTAGGTGTGGCACGCTAAAGAACACTCAATTCTTCAATGGCCGTAAGCGCCGAGCAAAGGCCAAAATCTAAATTTGAAGCATTTCACCAGTCTTGGTGATGTCTCCATATGAGTGGAAAATTCTCGAGAGGGACGTTAAATAAGATACAATCAATCGATCAATCGGGTGGTACGTACTTTTGAGTTGTGTCTTGTCTGATACGTGATACTTCTCTTATACTTTTTATCCATTCTGACAAAGAGTCAAGCTCCTCTTCTTGATACTTAACCTCATCGTCTGGCATATTCATACTATAATAGAGATTAAGTTCTGTCGCCAATTGAAAAACCGGGGTTCTTTGAAGTTAGGACCTTTGAAAATAAGTTATTTCAGGTACTCATTTTCAACTATATCGACCTCACCAGTAAAGTCCAGCTGGACTATAGTTGAAAGAACACGAAGGTGGATTACGTAAAAGATGGACTATATCTACGCACTGTAAAAAAAAAATTGTATGAAATTAAAAAAGGTTGATTGCAGTGGTAGAAGTATATTTGTAGGAAATACGGAGTGAAGACTTGAACTTTGCTGGAATACAAGACTGAACATTTTTAACGAAGAATGTTCCTTATGGTGTATCTATTCCTGTGTTAGTAAATTTAAGTTTAATGAACTGAAGACATGATTCAGAGGGAGTATCATCCATAACCCGCCGTGGTGTAAAGAGACCCTGAAGAGCAACATCCACAATCATAGAATATAGTCATAAAACATAGTCTTTATTCTGGTGTTGCAAAATCAAAGTATGGACTACCTTATTATATTCGTGTCAATAGTGAAACTGCTTGTTGTTCAGGAGTAAAGATACATGTATTTAAAGATTACATTAATTTTGATGGTTTTGGCACACCCCTCAGGTTCCAGGGAGGCAGACACCATGAAATTCAATTTTTTTGTTCCCATTGATTCATAGATGTTATATACCGAAAATACGTTCAAATCAGTTCAGTCTTTCCAGAGAAAAAGTTGAAAATGTTCAAAACTTTACGACCAACGCACGACGACGAACGAAAACAGATTGCAACAGGTCATCTGAGTGACTCAGGTGACCTAACAAATGAAATTAATATTTGCAGTATTTACATTACAGTTCGTATAAAAATTGTATCTATATATATATTTATAGAAAATTGGAAAAAGGTGGATGGGTCTGATGATTTTCTTGTTTGTGGCAATGCATCAGGAGCAGGGTAAATATTAAAATCTATCATAATTACTGCATATTATTTAAGCTAAGAAATTAAACATCGACCACATTTAAATTGATGATGCTTATTCAATATTTTAGACAGTGTCCACCTTCGTATGTTTGTATTAACGATACCCACTCGAACCCAAACTCTAACTTTACTCACTTTGACAACTTTGGGACTGCCCTTCTATGTACATTCCGTTTGATGACACAGGACTATTGGGAAAACCTTTATCAAATTGTAAGTATATTTTTTGAATTATTTAATTTGATGATTAATTTTTCGATCAAAATATATATCGCAGGACGTTGTTGGTCGTGTTCAATAATTCTCGGGCTGTATGATTTTAATGGGAAAATTAAATCGATCCATGGAATTTCGGCCAGTTTCTGCAAGAAACTAGATCCTTCTCTCAAATTAAAGGTTTTCTTTAAATCTAGTGTAAACAGTCGTGTTACTTACTCTGAAGTCACTGTGTGAATTTCTAAACTGGACATACTGTTGGAAACAGATGATTTCATAGATTGTAGACACTTTGAAAAAGAGCCTTTGGGTGATTCTCCAACTTTTTCAAATGCTAATTACATTATGTACAATTTGTAGTAAATTGAATTTCTTCTAGGGGAGAGGATATACAGTATAAGCCAGCAGCACAACTTACTCGATGCTTTAAATATTGTTTTACATATTGTTTACAGACATTGAGAGCCGAGGGCCCCTACCATTCCGCCTATTTTATAATTGTGATACTGCTGGGGTCGTTCTACCTAGTGAATCTTATATTAGCTATTGTCGCCATGTCTTATGACGAAACCCAGAAACAGGACCAGGCCGATGCTGATGAAGAGGAGGAGGAACGAAAAGTAAGGGAATCAGCCTCACAAAAAAGCACTTAAGTAGCAGTCTGTTTAAGAATCATGCAAAAGAAGTTTTACTGATGAAAAGAATTGATATTTTGTTCAATAGTTGGCCCTGGGAAGTTTTGAAATAGCAATGAACTTATATATATATATATACATGTATATATATGTATGTATATATATATATATATATATATATATATATATATATATATAATTTGTTTGAACAGGAAATTAACAGGAACATTTTAAGTAGACCTTTATCTGGTTTGTGGTATGGCGGCATTCGAATAAAATATATTGAATCTTTTCTGTCAAATATAATGCATTATCACAATATCCACGATATACAACCATATTACTTAGAAATTAACTTTTTTGTGTCGGCTCATTTAGGATAAATCATACTATTTTGCATGATTCTTAGCTGGATTGCTAGTTAAATTTTAAAATGATTTTCAACCGTCATCTAAAACCTGGATTTTTATGACCGATATCAACATCAACAAACTATCATTATCAGGTAGTTTACTTATCACTGTGTTGATATCACTGTAGGTAATAACAGATATACAGGTAACAATTGCCTTGTACTTTGGAGAGAAAAAAAGGAACATCGCAAAAAATATTGGTTTGAAATTATTTGACTCGGTGGGCATAGTAGTATTTTGATAAATTGTGAAAACGAGAAGCAATAGTTGTGTTTCAATATGGAGTGCCACATTGTTTCTGCCTCAAGATGGCGTGTTTAGTTAGTTTGTGTAGCATGTAATGGGGATATAGTTACCTCTTAATTACAAGCAAAACTACTAGACACCGTACACACACACAACCATATGTTTACTGAAAGGAACTCCCGGTATGAGTTCATTTAGAAAGGTTTTGTTACAGACTATATTTAGTGGCAGATGGATTTCTAAAAGAATGCTAAAACTCAATTTTGGATTTGACAGTGAAGTTTTCAATTTTGAAACTGATTATGAGTGTTTTGATTGTCTTTATGTGGGTGTTATATGATTCCATTAATGTCGTGAAAGAATTTCTGATGAACGTAATTACGTATATGCGTCAATAAGAAACAAATGCTAACTTTCGTTATGTCTAAAATGCCATTGGTTTTTGTGATAAGCTCTAGTAATATTTCATGAAACTGTAAAACGAGAAGACAATGTTCATTATAAATTTATATTTAGTTTTCGCATGCTGAATTCCTTAAATAAACATATATAATGATGCTGTAATATGTCCCAGTTCTTCCTTCATTAAAACATTGTTTTGGAATACGTTACATTGAATTTCACTAGTATTCTATATTTGGGTAAATGTTTAAGTCTCGTTCTAGATACCCCTTTCAAGACTGACATGATTACATATCGTTTCACAGATTAAGTTCCCTTGCTCAGTCATACATGTAGGTATCCCACGTTTTCTCTGACTGAGATAAGGGTATTTTCCCATTGTTTGTGGAAGAAATACTAAATTTTTGTAATATTTACACTTGGCAATCGTTTTCAATAATTTTTTTTTTTTTAAAAATTGCCACTCAGCTTGACATGATAACAATAGTAATTTATTAAACAACTAAGAAAGGTCTATGCTGTTTGCATAAGTGGGTATATAGAAGGATGAGGTACGTTCTGAATAATGGCTTCGGTGATTATACAAATTATCGAATGTGTCCATTGTTTATGTACCCCTAGAATACAAATAAATGAGACATTTATTCCTGAAGTAAATTCAATTCGATGTAGCCTAGATCTTCTTATAGTGAAATAACACTACCATCATCTTTCTATTCCTCACCTTGTTTCTTCTTTGAATTATATTTATTCAATATAATAGGCTGCTCACGTGACTATCTTTGTAGTTTTTGTGGGATATTATGACACGCGCCAACAACCAAAGGCTTCAAAATCAGGGTTCATGTTCACATCAATATTCTAGAAAATGAAAAAAATAAAATAATATACATGTATATCAATTATGACAAATATCAGTGTCATATTAATTTTGAAACGGAGTTACCGTGGTATATCAGGAAAAGTTATGATTGGTTTAAAGCTTGTTTGATTATGTAAAGCTGCCATTTTTCCGTTTAGACAGTCTGCTATTTGATCAAGAGATCCCCCTTTTATAAATGTATATAGCAATTATGCAAACATTATCAGATTGCTTTAAAAGGTATCTCCTATTCAGTAATATTTTGTATTTATTTTAAGTGCAGACAGGTTCATTTCGATAGGTTCTAACCCGCAAAATCCCACTTGGATTTCAATTTTATTTTCAAAGATCAAATATTGGCTTCATTTTAATTTCAGTAATATAATTTTCACTGCTTCATACTTTGTAAATTCTGTTGTTGTTTGTTTATTTTTAGTTCATTCAGCTCATTTCATGTATTATTTTTAGTTCATTCAGCTCATTTCATGTATTATTTTTAGGATGATAAATCTTGTGATCATTCCAGCGTAAGTAACAGAAGTCCCGCTTATAGTGACGTCACAAACAGTGTATAGTCATGTCTGTTAGTACTAACATATGATAGAGTCCAGAAATTTTGAGAGCTCTCCAGGAAGTAAAATAGCAACCATGTAGTACAATTAATGTGGTGTGGGAAACATCCTATTTAGAAGATTAACCAACTCACAATATGGAATGATTAAAATTATCCAAGGTATTACTACATGTACATTGTAGCGAGAGATCTATGTCTGCTCGTGTAAGAAGATGGCGTTTGTACTTGTTATTGTATAAATGGAGTTATATATGCATGGGTAGATTTTGGGCAATAGAGAAAGAATTTATTTTATCTACTTCAAAATCATATGAGAAACATTGTTATTATAGAAGGCATTGCAAATCCATGCGGTAAGTAATCGCACCGCGCACGGATGGAAAATCCAAATCCGATATACACACGATTGCAAACTTTATATTCAGATATTACTTATTCAAAATATATAGCTATACTTTTCTATATACTAATTTGTCCGAACTGGTCTGGCATGGTGGTATTTTTCATAATTATGCATGCTTAAACGTGTAAAGCTTGTGGAGTATGAAATCCAAACTTCATAGTCGAACACCATGAGAAAAATATTTTGAACCTGTTGCATACATTGGACGATCCTTTTGGCAAACATATTTCAACTGTAGAATTCTTTCTCTGTTTATAGTTTTATACTCATACATTTTTTTCTTATGCATACAAGTTTACTTCACCTTAGCTAAAGGGTCAAGTGAGCTTTTCTTATGAAGTTTTATTAATTGTTTATCTACCGCCCTATTGGTATGTTTTCTAGACTCTTTATAGAAAGTTATAGGCGTAATGACCAAAATATCCTTTGATTAAGGGAATAAGAATTGTAAAATTCAAAAGCCATGGATACGTATTGCAAAATCATTTGGCCATGAATTACACAACTTTCATAAAACTCATATCGTGAAATGTACGAATTAGAAGAAACACACCATGGACTGCGAAACATGCGGACTTCCTCACTTCTATTTCCCAGGGAACAGGATTACGCATTGTGAAAATTAAAGTTTTATAAACGTTCCTCCAACTTCGAAGACAGTATGTATTAAAAAAAATAGGGAAAACATGAGATCAGAAAGGCAACAATTAGATGTGCATGCATCATCATTTATTGTACATCAGATGTGTTCAAATTATAAGACCGGGGCCGGCTGAAACTGCACTACAATGTACTTAGTATATTTGGTAGAATAGAATTTTTTTTAAAAATCTCATGGAGAAGGGTACACTTCACATTTATTTTGATTCAAGGTCTTCAAAACAAAACTCTCGCCATAGCTTTGGGTTCACATTGAAAGGTGAAGCAGGGCATCAAATATGAGCGTTATGACCCATATACAGTAACTCTTATTTCTTATATAGGCACACTTCAAAAATTTGATATGCACGTTTGTGTTTTAAACCTTTCCATTCTAATAACAGTTCTCCAAAATAAAAAATCAATTTGATATTCCTCTGACCTTTAAACCTCGTTGTCACAAACCCCCGAAATTCTAACAAATTTGCCAACTATGTTTGTACCGTTTAATACTGCGCAGATACCAAATTCAATGCAAAGTTATCTTCGACATATATAAATGGCTGCTATCAAAATAACAGGAATTGTTTAGTATACGTATATTAGACTTGAGATGTAATATTCACATTTCATTAAAGATAGTAAACCTGTTGATTTTATGTACACAGATTCAACAAACTATACACGATGGTCTAAGGGAGGATTATGAAGAATATTTGGCAGAGAAGGCTTCCCAAGCCAAGAGCCAATCGGAGACATCATTGAGTGACCATGGCAATGATGACAATGCAGACAAATTCAGCATAAGATCTAACAAACCAGACGAAAATGGACAATTTCTCAATGTCAGTAAAAAGGTAATGTTAGATGGGCTGGCCCTGTGGTGACGGTCAAGTAACTATCGTACCAAAATTACTAACGATAACATTTTAATAATAGTTTGTTCTTCCCCTCACACAACACATGGTTAGTTTGTTTTGAAAATTTTGCATGGATCCTGCACCAAAGTAGCAATCAGAAAAAGAAAAGAAAATTAGCTTTGAATGATGAATTAACAATACATGTTTTAATGTGTGGTGCTCCTCGCCTATTAATTTTATGCATAGAGCACAGCAGAACCAGGCGCTAATGCATCGTCCTAGTTGGCTTCCGGCTTTGTTGACTGTGTATGTGCATTTTTTGCAGCAACCTAGCTTGAGTTTACCCGGCACTCCATTTGTGCGGCGAAACACTAAGAAGGCCAAATACAATGCAAATCATGGTGACCATCAACCTTTAATGCTGGACAATCTACCTTATATAGACGACCCAAATGCCGTTACTCCATGTTCGGATGACCTAACAATGAATTTGACCTATAGACAATTTGTTGCGTCAAGAAGAGGTAGCTATGCGTCATTGTTGAAACGCACTGGCTCCTCTAGGCGCAGTAGTTTCGCGTCACGTGATAGTAGACGATCCCTTCCAAAGTCACCTCGGTCTCCATTAGAAAAACCCGGGAAATTAGATACCCCGTGGGACTGGAAAAAACCAAAGGACAGCTCTCATTTACATCCTCTTGACGCGGGGGATCGTGGTAAACATGTCGAGAATGTAAGTTTGGAACGTCATCCATAAGATGTTGGTTTTGTAGACTTCCCTTGTGTATGTATTATTTTGCCTTCTAATTACATTTTCTTCAATTCAAGCCATCTTCAAAATATCCCATACCGCTTTAGCTGATTTTCAGTTCTCCGGCACACGTTATCTCCAATACCACACTTCTATGCTGTAAATTACTCAAATTACTCAATCTTAGTACCATCACCTTTTATGCTAATTTGGCACCTATATGTAATACTACGATAACTATGAATTGATTTTTCTGAACTGGGCGCATATTAAAGCGATATGGTTGTCCACATACACGTAGTCAAATGTTTAAGTTTATTAAAAACTGATACTGTGCTTAGGTGTAGCTTCTTATTGAAACAATTCCGTGTGGTTTGTGACAAAATCAAAAGATAAAACAGCGAGCACACATCGGGTTACATCCCGCCATAAAAAAGTAAAAGTTGTTCGGTATTCATGGTGATTGTAGAATCATGCCTACTTCCACTCAGGGTACTACCAGCTCGATATTTTACCAAATGCATCTGATACACGTTGTAAACATCAGACATGTTATGCTAGGCTGATTTTGATACACGGAACAGTGCTAAATTACATCGAATTTTGTGCGCTATCGGAAATATCTGCCAATGGTCTTTGAAAGATTAAAAAAAAACTTGATGTCTTCGTAATTTCTTTATTAATTGATGTTTTCACCCATGTATATGAGTGAATTTTGCGACCAGTGACATAAAGTATACAAAGACCATTTATGACATACCAAGCGATGGGAAATCACAAGTAATATCGCTTATAAGTGGTTTTTCACAATCAATTTTATTTTTGCCCATTTCTACCTCATCCTAAACGGGCAAAATACAATCCGGGCGAATTCAAAATTCTCGATATCCTAGAACAGTAATACATGTACATTGTTCTCGATATCCTAGAACAGTAATACATGTACATTGTTCTCGATATCCTAGAACAGTAATACATGTACATTGTTCTCGATATCCTAGAACAGTAATACATGTACATTGTTTTTCAATGTGGATGGCTAAAATAACTCGGTGTGAAATTTTTCCGGAACAAAGTACGGTATATGCCGATATGTGCTATAACTAGTCACTTTGGGACTCTTTCTCGGAGTCAGTGTTGGTACATTTCTAATCTTTACAATGTTTTTGATTTGCTTGCAAAGATTATGTTGAAGAATTTGCATTGATGAAAACAGCATAGAATTGTGGCTTGCTATATATTTGTATTGAAGAAAACGTAATATAAAACAAATTCCTAATTATTGCAAATGGTATCTGGAAAAAATACATACATGAAAGCAACAAGAAAAGGCTTGAATAATCCACATATATTTCTTAGTCCATGCATGTATCATTTGTACTTTTAACCTCTACCCATGCATTTCCATCCCTTTTCCTTCTGATATCTTGCACAAAAAAATCAACAATGGTGACTGTAGCATGTTTCTAAAAACAGTTGGTATTACATTTCTTTCATAGGTAATTGTAAACCGTTTTACTCTCTATATATCTTTAATGGATGTATATTTATATTCTATGATTTATGGATTTGTGTTTGGGCGTATGCAGGTAAAGCTCTTTTTGTCTAATTCGTAGAGATCTAAGAAACACAAAATTATCCATGCACTGGTACACAGGTGTGTTGATTATTGAAAATAGTGACGATGAAGGCCGGTATTGTCCTCACCTACATGTGTACCTCTAGTCCAGTTACTCTGATGTCCAAAAACATGTTACACTTTAAACTACAAAACGATATTGATTAAGTTCGTATGTAATTCATCAAATCAGAATCGTTGACAAAAGCAAGATTACAAATGTTTGTCCATATTTTTATCCGAGTAATTTTCATTTTATTAGTTTTCATTTCTTGAATAGTATAAGAAAAAACCGCTAATAAAAAATCAAACCTCTTGTAGGGGTCTATAGTCGGCTCCCGAATGGACATTGAAAAGAAGTCTCATGACGAAGAAATTTGCCACCCTCATAGTGGAAAACATGTCGATCCAAGAGGTAATACATACCAAATCAAATGTAGTAAAAGTAATATCTTGCGTTGTTTAAAGTTTTTGTATGTCCTATATATGTATGTCGGAATTCCCTTGGGCACAACTTGCAATTGTGTTTCATTATTAGCTAACCTGTTTTGTTTTTCTTATAAGACAGAATTTAAGCTACGTGGGAAGAAAAAATCTCTTGTGGCCTTCAACTCGACATTAAAGGTCATAGGAAACGGTTTTTAACAATACGTTTTCTCTCCATAATTATCAACTTTGTTTCATAGACTCCTCATAAAAATACTTTTTAAAGATTAAAAACGATATTAACTCGAAGAAATTGAAGTGCAAATGTAGTCGGAATAGAAAATCGTTACACGATTATCGTTCCTGATTTCCTGAATTTGTGACGTCATAAGAGACCACACTCAGATTTGCGAATTAAAACAAAAGCACATCCATAGACGATTTATTCGCAACTGGAGGAGTTTTTGAATGGGGAACCATAGTTTGTTATACAAGGATATCACTTTGAACTCATAATTAATGTAAATGCCAGCCACATCGACGATTTTTCATCGGAGGACGAACAAGAAAATCGATCTTGAAAGATCCTATTTATTCCGAATTGGTTGAAACAATACTGACTGGTTAATGATAAATGTATGATAATTTCAGAGTACATTCTCTGGTGACAATAAGAGAAATATAGATAGTTATTACTTGCGCTTTCTAATCCCATGCAGACACAGCGACGCAGCATCGTTTTTTCCCCAAGGGGGTGGGGGTGGGGGGGGTGAAGGTTGACTAACAAAAAGGGTGGGCACCCCCTCATCCCCCTTTGGTTTTATGTGCCCAAGTTCCACCCTGACTCGGATATATTTTATAGCCAGATCGAAATTTCCTTTACACACATCGCGAGCGCCGTTTTTTGAATTTATTTTCATAGGATTTTTACAAGTATCGTGTACAGCTATTTTAGTTTAACAGGTGAATCTAATAAATATAAATGGCTTTAACATTCTTTTACAATAAAATTTGCGACATTAGGGCCTATATGAATAATAATTTACCATAACATTAGACGCTATAAGGGCTCTTTCTTGCGTATAATGGTTGGAACTGGAAGCCAGAGGAAGAACGAATTCTTCGTCTGGACCAGTTATTGAAGGAACTGTCGAAAAATCCGAATGTCCTGACTGTTTTTGTAGGCCATGCGTTATGGACGAGTCACACAGACAACTTTAGGTAGCCAAAGAATTCTGGAATATGTTGAGTCATCGTGGGGTGTGGGACGATGATCGGTTCATAAGCTGTACATAGCCAGAAAATCTGCACAGTATGCAGGAACTCACGTCGGAAACTGTATGTTTGGCTGTCATACATCGTCGGATACTGGGTATCCGACGAAGGCAGTCAAATGGATACAAGAAAACGTAGAAAAAAGAATAATCTGCCTAATTTATCAATGGCTAACGTTCTCATTTATACAAAATAAATTTATCAGCTTTAATTCTTACATGTTGATTCATTCAACCGACAGGTTGTTCAAAATCCTCGGCCTTTAACGTTATTATTTGTTTAATTTTTTTTACCCTAATAAGGAAACCAACGTGCAAATTAGTGCTTCATTTAAAGAAAAAAAAACCCATCCCCCAACTCTTGCATGACCGTAAAAATTGGTTTATTTCACCCGATACAAAAACTTGTAATTTCAATATGTTCCATCATTTGCTTTGGACATTCTTTTTCAAACAGAAAAGAGGGGGGGGGGGGGGGGGGGGGGTCTGATAATGCAACTTTCAACATATAAAGTTAGACCTATTCATCTTCAATTTATTTACTTATGTATTCAGAGAGAAAAATTCTGATCAGAAGAGCTTCATATAACTATTTTATAGTCAGATTTCATTTCTAAACTAATCAGATCATACACGTTTATACTAAATTATGAATATCTGTACTACATGTAGTCTACCGTCATTATATACAGTCAACGTTTTCCAGGATGTTCTCGTCTTCGCCGTGCTTGCCGTTGGTTTGTAGCCTAGTCGAAAATAGTTAGAACTGCATCTGGTCGAAGATTTAATTTCATAAACCCATTAGTTTTTGCCAAAGTAGAATGAATACAATAACGAAACTGATCCTCATCAACCCCCGTAATCGCGTAAAATGATTGTCAAACAACTTCGAGTTCTGTGTTCTCGGTGTAGATTTCACACCCAAGTCTTTCTGAACGTTGGATCATTTAGACAAAAGTATATAGAAATACCTGACTTGCTAAATTACAGTTGAATGTAAGCACATTGAACATTTTGACGGCAAAAACCCGCAGTTGTTAGTATAAACAAATACACATTTGCGTCAGGCTGGTCTCTTTTGACGTCATCAAGCGAGGGGGATAAGTCATCTTACTATTTTGATACTTCACACCACGGCAACATTTGACGGTCTGTAGCGCCTGTTACCTTACGATTTTTTCTGAATGACTTCTTTACATATGTTAAGTAATTAAAGAAGAACACATTTTCGTGCAAAACAATTTTTTTTTGAAAATCATCTCCTATGACCTTTAAGATGGATCGACGGCATTTTACATATTGTATCTGTTATTTTCATTAATTTATCGATTCGATATATCACAGTGAACTTGCAATAAAACACACCACAGAGTCTTCCATATCTGCTTTATATTTGGATATTTTCTTGAACATAGATATCCAGGGCAAACTAACAACATAACTTTATGACAAACAAGATGCCTTCAGCTTCTCCATCGTCAACTTCCCATATTTGTATGGTGTTTATGTCACTCAGCTGATTCGATACGCGAGAGCATGTTCTGTGTATAATTAATTTTTAAATCGAGGCAGACTACTGACAAATAAGATGATGTAGCAGGAGTTCCAACAGTCTCGTTTAAAGTCAGCATTTAGCAAAATATATGGTCTTTACTATGATTGAATTTGCAAATCCAAGCTATCACTGAGTCGGGTGCTATCTGACGTATTTTATACCAATTGTTAGGCCATTTTTAACATACTCACATTTTACTACGGATGACTCTGTTTACCTGATAAAGATATATAGGTCTCACATCGGATGTGACCGGTTAAATGGGATGCTTAAACTTCCTAGAAACCTGGTACTACTTCTCTTACATTTATGTCCCGGCGTCCGTGTTTACCCTTCTCTTAATTTTCTATTCTTTATAGGATTTATGAGGTTGATCACTGTTATATTCACTTGTTGGTGTATTAGAGAAAATTGTATACACTAAATTTATTATCTGCAGATATGATGGTGCTAAAAAGTCTTCTGGCACATGCTGAGGGACATCGGAACAGCAAACACAGTGAGTATTTGTAGAGAGAGAGAAAAGCGGGGGGGGGGGGGGTCCTGGGTTTTCTTTCTTTAGATTTATTCATTTTACATTTCACACGATTTTGGTAAGAATATTGAATATAAGCACATCACACAGTATTTCATGTCCTTTCATTTTTGATTGAACAGTTGCTAAAATTAGACAGGTTCTGAACTCATCTGAGCTGAAAACTCAAGTCAGCTTTTCTGATAATTTTTGACAGGCGCCCGTCTGTCCGTCCGTAAACTTTTATCATTTTAGACTTCTTCTCCAGAACCACTGGATCAATGCCAATCAAACTTGGCACAAATTTGCACCAAGGAAGAGCCATGTTCCTGTCAAAGGGGAGATAATCAAGAAACTGCAAAAATAGGATGGGGTCATTTAAAAATCTGCTGAAGAACAATCAGAAAAGTTGAAACTTACATGAAAGCTTCCTTACATTGTGTAGACTCAAGTTTGTTAAACCCATGGTCCCAAGGAGTAGGGTGGGATCACAATACGGGATCAAATTTTAACATGTGGATCTATAGCTAAAATCTTTGAAAATCGTCTTAAGAACAACAGGGCTATGGTTAGTCATGTTGATATGCAAGAATTCCCCAGTACATTTAGTGTAGATTCAAGTTTGTTCAAATCACGGGAGTAGGGTTGGGCTTGAATAGGGGATCGAAGTTTTATATGGAGATATATAGAAAAAAACATCCTCAAGAACAACAGGACCATGATTAGTCTATCAATATGTAAGTATCTTCAGGTATTGCAAATTCAAGTTTGTTCAATTCAGGGGTCCCCGAGACGGGGAGGGACCACTAAAGGAGATCAAAGTTTTATTTGGGAATATACAGAAAGTTAATTAAAACAAGTTATTTGAGTAGCAGGGCCACACTAAATCATATTAAAATACAAACATTCCAAAGTTGTGTGGATTCAAGTTTCTTTATTCCCCCGATTCTAAAGTCGTAGGTATATAATAGTTTCGTCCTGTCTATTTGTCGATCTGAAACTATAACTTTGCTCATAACATTTGAATGGTGCGTGATAGAGCTCTCATACCCCTATGTGCATTTCTTGTGACAAGGCTTTTGTATTGCTACCGAAGTTTTCATCTTGTGACATTGACATTAAAGTTTGACCTACTTTTAAGAAAATCTAACATAAACAATATCTCCTCAACTATTTAATGCTAGTTGGTTGGTTATTTGTTTGTTTTATGTCCCGTCGAGAATTTTTCATTCATATTAAGCAGTCACGGTAGCTCAGTGGTAGATCGTTCGCTTCAATATTTTCTAATTGTTTTTATTTTTATTTTATCTACTTTTGGGGTGCATTTTCCTATTATGTCTTGATATCAAAGACTGCATGGTATGTTTTTTGTATTTCAGGTGTCATCAGTGATTTCCCCTTCGAGGAAGAGGAAGAGCTTCTTAAGGATCGACTGTACAGACGGTTCTGCAGTTGGACGTGCTGTCCATGTTATCTTAAATTCCAGGAATTTGTTAGCTTCATTATTTTAGACGCCTTTGTGGACCTCTTCATCACCATCTGCATCCTTGCCAACACAGCCTTTATGGCGGCTGACCAGTATCCAAAATCAGATGACCTGACAGAATTGCTTTTTTATGGGAACTACGTAAGAGTTACATGCATTTTAGGATCGCCAGTATGTCATGTACTATAAACACATTCTTTCGCCATTTCGCGTACAACGCACATCTCCAATTCATGACTGTTCTTGCAATACATGTAGTTTACACTATTTCCAAAATGTATTAACTGGCGATTTTATTACTACATGTACGTTTATGTTAGAATATGTAAAATACTGATTTCGCCATTATAGATACCTTCACAGTGTGGCATGATTTATGGCATACGTCATGAGTAACTGATTTATTCATACCCTGGTATATAGGGTCTGATAGCTGCAATTGATACGCATTGTTTTATATATTATATCGTATCTCTTTTCAGGTTTTCACAGCTATATTTGCATCCGAGGCTTTCCTTAAATTAATCGCCCTTAGTCCTATGAACTACTTTAGGGATGGCTGGAATATCTTTGATTTCTTGATCGTGTTTCTCAGCTTTTTAGAAATGGCTTTAGATGATGTTTCCGGGTTGTCGGTACTAAGGAGCTTCCGTTTAGTATGTAATTCCATTCTGATGATTTTCCTAATATATATATATATATATATATATATATATATATATATATATAAAGTAAAAAAATAAAATCCAATACTCAAACTTTTATCTATAGCGCTTTCGCCCTGCGGGCTCGTCAGTAGATTTATTTTTTACAAAGTAAAAGAGGAAAATGAACAATTACGCAGAGCCAAGGACAACTATTTCATAAAACTGTTTAAGCCGAAACTAAACTGTTAATATTTTTACTTCATGTTATTTAACATGTACATTTTACATAGAATGTCTCCTTTAATGTACAGGAATATTCAGAGGCGCTTAAAACTTATAGACTGAACTATTTTAAATATGTCTGTATTTTTAAAAGTGCCTAACATTAACATTGTATAATGTTCTGACGTCACAATCATGACTGTATTATGTTTGACGTTGCCCACATAACGTCACGAGGATGACGTCATAATGGAACTTGTTTACATTGTTTAAAAATCTACTGACGAGCCCGCAGGGCGAAAGCGCTATAGATAAAAGTTTGAGTATTGGATTTTATTTTTTTTACTTTATTCTACCTCGATACCAAGAAAAAATAATTTATTGAATATATATATATATATGTATATGTATATATATATATATATATATATATATATATATATATATATATTATATACTTTCAATTTCATCTCTTCTTTTTTCTTTAAAAGTTTGCGGGCATATATCACACGATATATGCCCGGAAACATTCCGGCCCGCAAACATTACGTCACAATCAAATTTCTACGCCGTTAATTTTCAAATCTTTCGTGTTTTTCATCTTTTACTCAGTTAAACCGATAAAGTTATTGTTAAAAATAAAATTATTGTTAGTTTCTAAATGAAATTGAAAGTATATAATAAAAAGGTTATAGACTTTGTATGGGAAATATGACGACCTCGTTTTTTGTCGCGAACGGACCTCGCAAGCTCGGTCTGTCTACGCGCCAAAAAACTCGGTCGTCATATTTTCCCATACAAAGTCTATAACTTATAAATATAGCACTATAAATGAGGAACGTCAAGACTCGTTCAGTACAGACGTTGTTATGGCTTAATTTCAAATTTGTAGACATTCTGATTTTTTTCTTAGCCTTTCTAGATGAGTTTTAGTTTTAGTTCGCAATTTTAGAATTTAATTTTCATTTCTATGTAAATATTCTGTCGTCCTGAAGAAGGGACAGATCATCCTAAAATTTTACAATTTAATACTGTTCGTGTCGTTGGTCATTTTATTGGTGCTAGGTCGATACGGTTGAATAAGATTTTTTTCACATAAAAAGAGGGCTACATACTTTAACATTGGTGTTAAATTTGTCATCATTTTATAATTACAGTTACGAGTGTTCAAACTCGCCCGATCTTGGCAGACGTTGAATATGCTGATCCGCATTGTTGCTGGTACTATGGGAGCATTGGGAAACCTCATATTTGTTCTTGCCATTGTGGTCTTTATTTTTGCCGTGATGGGACAGCAATTATTCCGAGATGGATACATGAAAGTCTATGAAGACGATATGCCGAGATGGAATTTTACAGACTTTCTTCACTCATTCATGATAATCTTCCGAGTTTTGTGTGGGGAATGGATTGAGTCGATGTGGGCATGCACAAACGCTAATAGTGCAATATGTATTCCGTTCTTCCTACTCACATATATTATAGGGAATCTTGTTGTAAGTTCCTCAATATCACATACTGTTAAGACGGGATGGATAATATCTAATAGAAATCATTGTCACAAAATTAAAATCATACTATGTCTTTGAATTATGATTATTCACGGTGTGGATACTTAAATAATTATTTGAAACATTAGAAACACATATCTTTATTGTTGGGATTATTGACGATAATTGAATGCTGTAAATTGTTACTGTAGGTACTTAATTTGTTCCTTGCCCTGCTGCTAAACTCGTTCGGGGCTGAGAGTCTGAGTGGTGGAGAAGGCGAAGAGGACAAAGAACCTAATAAACTGTCAGAGGCCATCGGAAGATTTAAAAGGTAATCTTCCTTGACAGTGTTCTACGTGCCCTTTCATCTAAGAAACAATATTACATTCACTTCGTTTTACTCTAGATATTTTTACTAACTGAAACTGTGGGTTAGTATGTCATAAATTTTCGACTTTTGAAATAGGCTAATCACTGTGTATCAATATACTTAACTCAATCTCCAATCGACATGTAGGCTCGCCACCGTGTGTAAAGATTACAATGTAAAGATAAGAAATATCCTCCAGTTTCTAAAAGTATGGGATGATGTACCTCTAATCTCTTCACGATGGCGTTCATTTCGTGAAGCAAGTTAAACTGAAAGACATTTCGTAAAGAACTGAAGATATTTTTAAAAATAGATAACTTTTGATATGAAAACGATAAAGCACGTATTTAGGTCGTCAGATGTCTTGTTAACTACCCATAACTTCTTGCATATAGGCCATGTTTACTTGTGAAACGCCGTCATACACTATGTAAGACACAGAATTAAGCATTTATGGGAAATTCGTAATAGAGGAAAGTTCAAGATAAGTCAAACTTTAGAAAAGGGGAGAAATAAGCATGGAAAAAAAACGACATTTTGGTGGATAAGAGCACGCAAACTGTCTTAATATGCATGTTTACGGCATTCTTTATATGCATGTGTCTAACAATGAATTAAGTTAAAGTACATAATTAAATGATATTGTCCTAAGTAGTGCTTTTCTCTAAGATGAAAGGTGAAAATAACAAACAATGATCAATCTCAAAACTCCTATAAGCAATATAATATAGAAAGTTGGACAAACACGGACCCCTGGATACACCAGAGGTGGGATAAGGTGCCTAGGAGGAGTAAGCATCCCCTGTTGACCGGTCACACCCGCCGTGAGACCTATATCTTAATCGAGGTAAACGGAGCTGTCTGTAATCAAAATCAGTGTGCCAAGAACGGTCTAACAATCGGCATGAAACAAGTCACGGTGCATTTGACATATGGTGTTACATGTATATAGAACATGGGGAGGCGAATGGATTGAGGGGGGGAAAGGGGGTTAGACCAGTTCAGATTTCCAACAACATCTTCATAATATTATTTTTAATTATTGAGAAGACACCTACTTATCATCATTCGGTGTAGTGGTATACTTGTATCAAATTTTATGTACATGTAAATGATTTTCATGACCAGAAGATATTCGTATAGAATGTTCTTGGATATAACATTTTGAATACATATATATCATACACAAGCACCAATCGCAATTGATATAAAAACATTAAAATTCAATTTGTTACTTTCGTTATGCATGTAATAGTGCAGAAAATAAAATAGAGAAAAATGTAAAATTCAAAGAATTGCAAACTACATGTATCTTTTAATTTGTTTTAGTTTATTTTTTAACTTTTCTCCAAGGTTGTAAATATACTCAAACTTATTTTATTTCAAATGTTTATTTTTTCAAGGATTTTTTTTAGCTCACCTGAGCCAAAGGCTGAAGTGAGCTTTTCTGATCAAAATTTGTCCGTTGTCTGTCGTTGTCGTCGGCGGCGGCGTCGTGAACTTTTCACATTTTCGACTTCTTCTCAAGAACCGCAGGGCCATTTTCAACTAAACTTGCCACAAAGCATCCTTGGGTGAAGGGCTTTCAAGCTTGTTCAAATGAAGGGCCATGTCCCTTTCAAAGGGGAGATAATCGCAAAAATAGGTTGGGGTCATTTAAAAATCTTCTTCTCAAGAACCACTGAGCCAGAAAAGCTGAGATTTATACGAAAGCTTCCTGACATAATGCAGATTCATGTTTGTTCAAATCATGACTCCCAGGGGTTAGATGGGGCCACAATAGAGGATCAAAATTTTACATACAAATATATAAGGAAAATCTTTAAAAATCCTCTCAAGAACCACTAAGCCAGAAAAGCTGATATTTACATGAAAGCTTTCTGATATATTTCAGATTTCAGTTTGTTAAAATCATGGCCCCCAGGGGTAGGATGGGGTCACAAGGGGGATCAACGTTTTGCATACAAAAATATATAGGAAAAATCTTTAAATATGAGCCAAGGTGACTCAGGTGAGCGATGTGGCCCTTGGGTCTCTTGTTTTCTTCGTGTACAAGGTGTACTTGTTGTAGAGCTTATAATTTCTAAAGCAATGTGACCACTAGTAAATTTACTATTTACACACACTGTACAAGAGTCAAAAGAATAACAAAATATGATAATTCTTAAATTATTTTTTTTATTTTTTTTTTTGCTTCACTGGTTAAAAAATTCATAACATTTCTTTTTAATTTTAGGTTTGGAAGGTGGGTCAAGGTGAAGATTATCGTTTGTCTAAAGGTGAAGATAAAATCTCAGCCGAAACCAAACGGAAGAGACTCCAGTCCCCGTCTTAATGGAAAGGAGACGATGCTTGATGGTGGACAAACGTTCAGTAATGGTACTCTTGAAATTCAGGCTAAAACTGAAGATGACGAAAACACATTTCCAGGTTTTAGTTTCACCTTATCCTCTTTATTTCGACAGAAATCGAGGATACTTTAAGAAACCTATATACACGCATCGAAGAGTTCCTAAAAGTCTTTTTTCATCAATAAGCTAGCAAGATATACTTGTGCTTTGGTGATATAGTCACTAAATGTTAAGACATTAAATGTCTTGATTGTGCTTCGAGTGATCTGTGTTAGATAGTATTAAAAAGTTGCATTTGTAGTTTATTTTTTGCTAACTTAATTTCTTCTTTTAAAACCATATCGTATACTGTATAGATAAAGCTTCCTTCTCTAGTCACGTAATTTTCTTCTTAATAAGAACATTACATATTACACACTTTTTAATGGGATATTTCTATGCTTACCGGTACCATTAAATATATTATAGGATTAAACATTCTTTTTGAAGAATTTATCGATGTGTAAACTCCGGCCATTTTACTCACAAACTGAATAAAAGTGCGAAGCACTTTTATGTTAAGTTTGTGAGTAAAATGGCCGGAGTTTAAACATCGATAAATTCTTCAAAAAGAATGTTTGATTCTTATAATTCCAATTCATTCACTTCATTAACAATTGCAAAAATTTGAATAGTTTCCCCGCACTATGTTATTTGTTTTCAGGCGTGTATGAATACATCACGTTTTCGGATTTACATGTATTGATGTGTAAACTCTTGTTCAGCTTTATTTTTGTCCAATCAAAACACTTGTAATAAATAACATTGGAATTATATATATATATATATATATATATATATATATATATATATATCCAAATTGTGTTTTTAAAAAAATCACAGTGCCCGGTATAAAATATTAAAAGAAATAGAATAAACAGTACACAAAGTTAAAAATTTAACGCAAGCGCTTTCATTTTATAATCCTCAGGCGTTACATTTTAAAATAGTTTTATTTTAAAATGTAACGCCTGAGGATTATAAAATGAAAGCGCTTGCGTTAAATTTTTAACTTTGTGTACTGTTTATTCTATTTCTTTTAATATATATATATATATATATATATATATATATATATATCAGCAGTATTGTCTATTCTTTTCAAAATTCATTGCATAGCTTAGTAGGTTAGCACGTCGACTGCTGAATTGTAAATCGCGAGTTGCAGTCAAGCAGGGGCCTCCGTGGCAGAGTGGTTAGAGCATCGCGCTCAAAATCACACAGCCTCTCACCTCTGGTCGGCGCGGGTTCGAATCTCGCTCGCGCCGGTAAGTGAGAAAGTTTCCCAGTTTACTTTCAGAAGGTCGGTGGTCTCTTCCCAGGTACATTGTATCTGGATTATCTCCGCCACCAATAAAACCTGGGTGCCACCAGATAACTGAACAATTGTTGAGTGTAGCGGAAAACAGCAAAACAATCGAGTGTAAGAGGTTTTTAAAAAAAAAAATCGATTTCTTTCTACTAAAACTGCATTTCTTGACTAAATAAAGTAAATTTGAAAGTTTTCAAAATATTGTGGTACATACCCTCCACTATTCATCTATAACAAATTTCTCTGCTGTAGCATACTTCCTTAAAAGTCTAAATAGGATATGATTAAAATAAAATTCAGTTTCCTAAAATCTGGACTGTAAGAATAGTTTTGTACGGTGCAAAATAAGTAATAAGTGATATTCTAAATATCTGAAGCAATATCGTTCAAAGCATAAGGAATTCATACTTATTGTTTTGATTTTACCTGTCCTATTGTTACATGTATCTTGTAGTTTAATTGAATGTGTGCAAATTGACAGTAAATCATGATATTAGGAATATCTTTAAGGAAGCAGAATTCCTTTACTATGATAATGATTGTCAACTTATGGACGGATATAACACATGTTTAAGAATTCAAGAATATATATAGAGACACCCGAAACACAATCAAGTCATTATAGAAATACTTGGGTTAAGTGAAATGTATCGTTGATGTATTCTGCTACAATACAGGTATGCATGGTCTATAAAGGAATGTGTATCCTCAATTTCTGTTAAATATTTGACTTTTAAATTACCAAATGATCGACTAATTATTTCATTATATCAGTTATAATTTTCCTTTTTTGTTATTAATCAGGAGAAGTAGTACTGGTGGAAAACCATTCACCTGGTAATATTTTTTCCCATTATAATTTTTTCTTGTATGGGTGTTTTGTATTACCTGGTACATGCTGTGTGTTGTTTGTATTTCCAATCTTTCTGAATAGTTTCTAATGAGTACAGCTTTGAATTTACACCTATTTATTTCCGTATTTTATACAAGGATATGATTTTCATGTGATCTGGCATTCAATCAATATCTATTGTATGATAAACGGAGTTTATTTATTAATTTTGTTTGACTTATTCTTGAATATGTAATAATATCGAGAAAGGAAACATGTTTGTAAGGTTGGTCGACCCTTATAGGGCGTTAAATCTCCATGTGTGACTGTCTGCTTTAAAACGTTGTCTACTCTTTATATTTTCTATATGAATTAGAATCAAATTGAATTTTACTGAGGCATTCATGTGTTTTACAAAATTGTAGTGTTTCTAGATAGCTGCATTGTAATGGAATATACATGTACAAGAAAAAGAAAACCTTTAGATTTATAGTCTTACGTTCTACCACAGAACTAAATAATCATCATAGATAAGCTCCGTAGATAATAGAAGTGGTAGTGTACATTAACTCAAAATATAAATGCCGGTGTTGTAGCATAGACTTTCCCCTCGCATAGACTTTCCCCCAGGAAAAACGGGCCCGGGATAGATCTTCCCCCATAGGGGGAAAAAGCGCCCCAGCATATAATTTCCCCCTATATACAAAGTCAGTATAGAATTTCCCCCTTGGCGGAAAAACCGCCCTGGTATAGAATTTCCCCCTCCTGTTTCTGGATTTCATTTTTTGTTCTCATGTAGAAGCTTTTGAATAAATATAGAATGAAGCAAACTCTTGCAATTGAAGATAATAATCAATGAAATTTGTTATTATTGCTATAAAGAGTTGAATGTTATAAAATAAAAATTACAAAAAAGAAACAAATATTTGCTGTTAAATTGTTATAGTTTAATGAAATAGATATGCGCTCATTAATATTACGATATTCATAAAATAAAGGAATTTTGTTGGGTTTACACGCTGAAAACTTTAAATTGCATATAGTAAATACAATATGCTTCCCAAAAGACTTTAACGATGGTCAATATCATTAGGGTTTTTCGTAAAAAGTCGACAAAAAGATATACAATTAAGATATCTGAAAAGTAAAGTAGATGCACTGTATGAATAAAAGTAATTTAATTTTCCCGTTTATTTAAATTCGAAATTTTAAATTAAAAACACCCCATTAACTTCTTCCCAACTTCATTATTTCAGATGTTAACAGCAAAGACTTGAGATGTCGGAATGAATTTTGATATACCATTACACGACTTTAATAATTTCCTTTAAAAAAATAAGATGATGATTGTGATACACAAAAGACCCTACTCAAAATTAAAAAGAAATGATAAGAATGCCTGGGTCTAGATAAGCAAGAGAATTCTAGTAATAGAACTGGAAACGGATACATAGCTAAAATGTAAGAAGGGGGAAAAGCGTACTGTCATTTAGGGGGAAATTCTATACTGGGACTGTTTTTCCTAAGGGGGGAAATTGGGCCCGGGTTCATTCTTCCTAGGGGGAAATTCTATGCTAGGCCCATCTTTCCGGGGAGAATGTCTAATCCGGCCCGTTTTTCAGGGGGGGGGGGGGTCTAAGCGGGGGAAAATTATATGCTACAACACCGGAATCGTTTACGATATGGAAAGAATGTTACAGGATAAAACGAAGTTACCGAACCTTGCTGAGTGATGGACATTGTTAAAGGGATAAGAAACATGAAATGTTTATATAAACGTTTCACTATCCGTTACATTTTAATGAAGTTTTCAACAACTGTGTATGTTGCCTTGTTGGCATGTTTTATAGATATGCAATAGCATAACTGTTATTTGTTATCTTATATACCTAGAAAAGACAAAAAAGCATCATTTCGTTATGATATTGATGACCTCTGTTATAATGGAATCGAGAATAGATTGCTAGGATTTGCAAGTAAACTTGAAAGCAAATAGAAATGAAAACAAAAAAATGTCAGATAGTTGAATTCATGAAATCAATCAGCATGAAATTGATTGCGATAGTTATTTGATCTTTATAACCTAAAGCAGTTATCACATCCAACGAGAGAAAAATGACTCTTTTTTTTATTTTCCAGAGAAATCTACAGAAATTATGTTAGAGGACGAAAAAGTATGTATCTGATGTTATTTAGTATGGTTCGGCAATTTTAAGATTTTCGATGTTTAATATAAAAGTATCCCACGTACTTTTCATCAGTGGAATATTTGTTTGAAACTGGATATCATCACAGAAAATTAATACAGTTGCCCAACCGATTACTGAAAATAAGAAAATAATTTTATTTCAAACAATCCTTTCTTTCTATTTAATATCAAAAGCGATCCGAAATGTTCTTTTAGTTGAAAATACATAAAGACGTTTCATAGTGAAAACGCGCACAAAACCATTGTATAGCAAAAGCCATCACGAAAAATGTAAGTCATTATCAACATTTGATGAAATTGATATTTTTTATTAAATAGATTTAGATGGATAATGTGATTGAATATCATTAAATTTTATAATCTTTTCACGATTATGTGAATGACCTAAGACGTGCAAAATATTGGTATGTGCATTATACATCGGAAATCTTAAGAGGTTGGAAGTACGGTGATCTTTATCACTTTTTTTGAAATAAATGTACAATGTACTTATTGAATGACCTCCTCATTAACTTTACGTTAATATTGATTTTATTGAAATTTTGCACAGAAAATGGACGACAATACAAGACCTAACAGTCGATCAAGTCAAAGAGAGTCCTTAAGTTCCAACAGTAGAAACTCACTGTCCGATGACGACACAAAATTAAGTTTAACAAAAGTGGATGCAGACGGCGAGCCCGAGATAAACGAAGTAAAGGTCACGTATGCAAATTATCCAGATGATTGTTTCTGCAAAATATGCCGTCGAAAGTGCCCATGTTGTATCCGATTTGAAAACACTAGTTTGGGGAAGCGGGCTTGGAAAATCCGGTGTCTAGCTTTTGCCCTGGTAGAACACAAATACTTTGAAACTTTCATCATTACAATGATTCTCGCCAGCAGCGTCGCTCTTGTGAGTAGATAGCATTGTTTTCATGTTCGCTTAGAAATTAAAAAAAAACATTCTTGAATTTTCTTTATACAAAAGATAACACACTCTTGATAACTGTCATTTGTAGGCAATCGAAGATGTATATCTGTCCGAAAGAGCTGTCCTTCAGCAGATTCTGGAAATAACAGACAAATTTTTCACAGCTATATTCATAATAGAAATGTTTATCAAGTGGACGGCTTTTGGATACAAGAAATACTTTACAGATGCATGGTGTTGGTTGGACTTCGTCATTGTTGGAGTACGTGTTCTACAGTTAATTATGTAACTAAAGGATCCCCTGGGGATCCGGGTTTGAATAGGTCCTCAGTACCCCTTGCTTGTCGTAGAAGGCGACTAAATGGGGCGGTCCTTCGCAAAAACCGAGGTCCCGTGTCACAGCAGGTGTGGCACGATAAAGATCCCTCCCTGCTCAAAGGCAATTAGCACCGAGCATAGGCCTAAATTTTACAGCCCTTCACCGGCAGTTGTGACGTCTCCAGATGAGTGAAATATTCTCGAGAGGGACGTTAAACAATATTCAATCAATCAATGTAACTAAATGATATTTGCAGAAACAAATTAACACATTCAAATTTCATATTGTCCAATTCATATAGTCTGGTTAGGTAAGATACATGTATATTTCAATTTTGATACGGACGACTTTACTCAATTTGTAGCAAAGGTAAAGTCACCACGTGCTTATTTTATCTTTTGGATACCTTTACACGCGGCTCAACAGGTGACCAGCTGTGTAGTAGTACAACACAAAATAGAGTCTTTTATGCTACCATTCGGGAAAAGTGAATATTAAAAAAAAATGAATCAACATCATTTCTCTTTCCATATATGTATGCATGTATGTATATATATATATATATATATATATATATATATATATATAGTACATTTACCAAGCTGATTACAAAACATAAATAATATCTTCACCCTTATCATTATTTTTTGATAATATTTGAGCAGATACTTTTAATTCTTCCACATACATATAAATGCGTGTATGTATTCTATTTTTATTAGTCCCCTACCGACGGAGTCGAAGGGGACTTTAGGTTTGAACTACGTCCGTCTGTTCGTCAGATCAGTTTTTAAACTTTTTTTCTTTGTTGTAGATATTTATTTGATATTTCGTACATTGCTTTGCCATAACAAGTTACAGATCAAGTTTGAATATCGTCTCGGTCCGTTGATTTTTCACTAAGTTATGGCCCATGGACTTAGAAAAATACCATGAATTATCAGTTTTCGGGACTTTTTTGTTGTTGTTGCTGCAGATATATTTTTTTTTTATATTTAGTACATTAATTGCTTTGCCATAACAAGTTACAGGTCAAGTTTGAATTTCGTCTTGGTCTGTTGATTTTCACTAAGTTGTGACCCTTGGACTTAAAAAAAAATTAGCATGATTTATTAGTATACATCCAATTATCTTATTTCTGTAGATACATTTAAGAGAACTACACTCATTAAAACTTCTAGCATAGTAATACAACACTGTAGCTAAATTATTCATGATCACCTACATTTCATAGTTCATTGACTTGGTTAAAGACTTAAACCTAATTATAAATTTATCTATTTTCCTGGTCTAGTCTTTGTACCTGAATGAATTTCGATCCAACCATTCCTATCCCGTAACCTACATAATGAACTTTGAATATTGTTGCGGTTCTGTAATTTTGTGACCGGTAGGGGACTATGTATTGCAATGCAATACTCTCAGAATGCTTGTTTGTACTTGGATGAATTTTAGACTCTCCCGGGTCGCGAGCGAAATTTTTAGTTGGTTGGTTGAATATTGTTTAACGTCCCTCTTGAGATTCTTTCACTCGTATGGCGACGTCACCACTGCCGGTGAAGGGCTGCAGAATCTAGGCCTATGCTCGGCGTTTATGACCATTGAGCAGGGAGGGATCTTTATCGTGCCAAACCTGCTGTGACACGGGTGTTGGTTTTTGCCGTCTCATCCGAAGGAACGCCCCATTTAGTCGCCTCTTACGTCAAGCAAGGCGTACTGAGGACCTATTCTAACCCGGATCTCCACGAGATTAACGAAACTCCCCTATCATGTACTTGACCTTACTGTGAAAATTGTCTTCGATACTTTGCATGTGTCCAGCGTTTGTATAATCATTGTTACTAATTGTCTTTAAGAGCCAAAGGAACAATATTTGATAGATGGTTTTCCGATTTGCAAATGAAAAGAATTCACGTATTTTTATATTGCGAATTATGAATTTATTATAGATATCCATTGTGATGCTTGTTTTTGAGATCCTTAAAATGCAGAAAATGAGTGCAATAAAGGCAATGAGAACTCTTAGGGCACTGAGACCGCTTCGTGCTGTGTCTCGATGGGAAGGAATGCGAGTACGTATCACTACTGTTTATCAAGGATATCAGGTCTATAACATGACCAAAAAAATAATTTAAAATCACAGTCATATTTTGACTTTCCAGTATCTCTTGATACATTAATGGCATCAATTTTATAAAATAAATGGAAATTTAAAAACAAAGTTTAAAACATTCATATTTAAGGAACTTAGACTTTCGTTAATTGAAGAAATAGCATTTATTTTCACGAGTCTGAAAATATGTTGGTATTCAACAGGTAGTTGTCAATGCTTTGATCAAAGCCATTCCATCTATTGCCAACGTCATGATGGTTTGTCTGATATTCTGGCTGATATTTGGGATTGTTGGGGTACAGTTTTTTGCCGGGAAATTCTTCAAGTGTGTAGATGAGAATGGAATCACACTGGCAGCAAATATTACAGCCAATAAAGATGATTGCATAGCCCAAAATTACACGTGGGTAAATTCAAAGATAAACTTTGACAACGTAATGATGGCATATCTCGCTTTGTTTCAAGTGGTGAGTACTCGTGCTTTCTATATATTTCCAATGAATGTTCTCTTGATATACATCTAATTCATGCAAGGTTAACATTTATTATCTATTAATCATTGGTGAATATAACGCTTACCTGATTCATGCAAGTTAACTGTATTGTATTTATAGGCCACCTATAAGGGGTGGGTTGAAGTGATGAACGACGCTATCGACAGTACGGAAGTAAGTTGGGTTAACATCCATTTTTGTGAATGTTCCATATCTTCAATCTCATCTTCATGGTCTAAAATCATAATCCGATTCCTAGCATTGGCATATTTCATATGTAGCCCTTCAACGTAAAATTTACTTGCGTAAACTGTAGGGCCGTGTTTGCCCTACTCTCTATTTTGTATTCCTTATAGGTGTTATGAGATTGATCACTGTTCGTTATCTTCACTCAATAGTTTTGATATGAAATCAGCTGATAATGACCATCTTTAAGTCACTGTCTGTTATTTTTACCCTCTTTCTATAATACATTTGAATGGATAGACTGGTTTCAGACCGAAAGGTTTTATTATGATTAAGTAAGCTATAATATATTTGATTTTTGTCAATTTTAACCCATCTGTATATGATATAACGTCCATTTAAGAATGAGAGATGCCATACATTTTTGACTTTTTAAATTTTTACAGATTGACCAACAACCAGAGCCAGAGATCAATGTCAACATGTACCTGTATTTTGTCTTCTTCATTATCTTTGGTTCGTTCTTTACTCTGAATCTATTTATTGGTGTCATCATCGAAAACTTCAACCAGCAGAAGAAAAAGGTAACACTCATTCATTTAAAGACAGTTAGACCGTAAACATGAGGGAATTCGATTTGTATAAGAGCGATCTATAATAAACATATTCGGATATGTATTAATATTTTCTATTTCATATAGTGTGGTATATGCATACTTTTGGGAGTTGAACTTTGTTCAACTTCCGTAGGCCATCACGCACTGTGAGCATGAATATATTATAACGAACAATCATATCCTCGTTTAATTTGAAGCAATGCATGTCCCAAAAACGTTCTCCAAACAATATGATCCTGAATTCAAAAGTTAAAATCTAAAACAAAGAGAGCTCATTTCAATTTATGAGCACCATACAAACTAATAATATAATATGCTCATTTTACAAGATGTATCATCTTGTAAAACGAGCATATTAGTTTGTATGGTGCTCATTAGCTGCAATAATGTAGCCCTATCCAATTTTTTTAATTCTGACGTTTTCGGGATAGGGCTACAATTCCATAGGATCTCCGTAATGGTGCAAAATAATTTTATGAATAACCGATAATAAACTCTGTGTATTAGTCCCAAATGTTGTTTACACCAAAAGGAGTACCAACTTTGTGCTCGGACATGTCTAATAAAGGTGTTTTTCATTAAATATAATGTACAGCATGCAAAAATTCTTCGTCTGCTCCGCCATGCTTGTTATCGCGAGATCTCGTAGGTGGATCTAATGAAAAACCTAAACATTGACAATCAGCGCGAAAATGTAGTTACTCGAGCCACTTCGACAAAGAAAGGAAAATCATATTGTTGCAGAAAGAATTTACACTCTGCTGTTCGGTTTTTAACTTGATATTAAATTCAAACCTTTTCAATACCGACGAAATAGATTTCGCCTCCATACTTGTCCATTGATGTAAATACTACCTTATATGGCATATGCAAATGACTTGACAATCGGAAGTTTATACTTCAGTACATCAAACATGGCGCACAAATATGAATCGAGAAATTGGAATTTATCGAAATTGTTGAAAACGGTAGAATAGAGCCTCACAAATCTTAAGTTGCAGGTTGTAAATTTATATATTGACTAAGAAACATAGAATATCATTTTATTTACGTAAAGAAAGTCAGGAAATGTTTAGAATGAGCACAAATGTTGCGGGAGTGAATTACTCCCGCATTTGCACCATTACGGAGATCCTAAGGAGTTGTAGCCCTCTCCCTAAAAAAAAAAAAATCAGAGAGGGCTACATTATTGCAGCTAGGTGCTCATATGATATAAGAGAAAAGATATATTCACGGGAGGTTTTTTTTTTTTTGTTACACTTGTAAACGAAAATCACACGCTAGGCACTTTATGGACGAGTTCATTATTGAAGGTTAGGGCATAATCCATAACACTGTTTAGTCTGGTTGATTGTGCAAGCACACTTGCACAATCGGAAGTCCCCGAGAACCAGACTAAACACGCCGGAATGTCTGCATATAGCAAATGAATAAAGAACCAATGTTAACTGCGCACATTTAGTAAAAATAAAATTATATCAAATTTTAAAAACCACCTTTGATATATGCATTAATTATATTTTAAGATTTGAAAAAGTTCAGCTCCCAGGAATATATTCTGTACTTCGATTTTCCACCTATCAAACTTCTCTAATAATTCACATTGATCCTGTATTTGATGGTCAGAATTTGTTTCTTTCATTTATTGTTCGTTTTGCAGATATCCACGTGCCGTATTGTATACAATCTTGTCAAAATATACTGAATTTTAATTTCAGTTGTTTAGAATGGAATTGTTGAAAAACGCAAATCATTATTTATAATACATTGACATTAATTTTAGTTTATGGTAACAAATGTCCAATGATATCATTGTTCTCATGTATTCCTCTACTCAGTCTTAATGTCAATTTACTCCAATATCAACGTATCTGACTGCAATGTTGTATTAGGCTGGAGGATCTTTAGAAATGTTTATGACGGAAGACCAGAAGAAATACTATAAAGCAATGAAGCGGATGGCGGCCAAGTCACCACAAAAATCTATCCCGAGACCAGGAGTTAGTTCCCTTATAATTAGTAATGCGTGTATACTGGCTTGTGATGTCACTGTACACCTAGCTGTGTGACATAACTATCTCCTTGTCTCTCTGCCTCTGTAGCGTGTTTATAGCTCATAGCTTACTGTATCTACCAATGTATACATAACCGGTGTTTGCTTTATCGGTTCTGCTGTTGTCATGTTTTACCCTGGGTACATGTATAGTAATGGAACTTGCTTTTTGTCACATGCAGAATATACAATGTTTTATGATGAAGTTATAAAATGATTTATTGAATGAAAGGAAGGTTCTAATAGAAAGGCAAAACATGACGACTGGAGAGGTTAGTGGGTGGATTGCTCTTTTCCCGGTGTAATGCCGTTCCTTGTATTATGTGTTGCATCGTAATAGGAATGATGGTGTTGGGTGGGACACTTTTCCATACAAAGAGACTACGGCTCAGGGAGTAAATAGTTTTTCCCTAGAGAAACATCACGGTAATGTGTCTTTTATACAGGCTGGTGGCTCGCTGGAGATGTTTATGACAGATGACCAGAAAAAGTATTACATGGCCATGAAGCGGATGTCCTCTAAGTCCCCACAGAAATCAATTCCCAGACCAAGTGTTAGTTTTGATATCACTGACAAGATTAACAATTTATAGATTGGACACTGGACATAATATGTCACGTGGCCTATCTATATAAGGGCACAGCATGATAGAAAAATACCGTGGTTCGTCAAAAGAAAGGCTAAATGTAGCTGATCTGAAATGAAATTCAGTCTCCATTTTGTTTTTATTTTTTGAACATTTGAAAAAGGGACACTTACTTCAAACAACAAATCTTTCCTAAGATACGGTGTATTCGATATGTTTCATACAAAGCTAATCGTTTCTTCATTTTAAATCCATAACAAGGAGGGGGGGGGGGTGTTTTTCATTATAGACGATTACTTTTCAGCCACCTCTCGACCACGCCATTTTTTCAACAACGAAAATTTGACTTATCGAAAATAAATGATTCTACAGTATACGAATGTTTTGATGATTGTATACAAACATATAAATACATATTAATTCATAAATCATTATTTTTTGAAGTAAGTGTTTCTGTGCATACCTAAAAAGGACCCAAAGACAATAGCTATTGCAATTAAGTAAAAGAAATAAATTTTAAAAATCCACGGTATTCTACTTCTGCACTTTTATCAATTTTTTTTAATTTAAAATCCATTTTAATATATCCAGGAACCCTTTCCAGATGTGATCCAAACTTAATTAACATCTATTAATATTGAACGTGGAATATGAATTGTGTATTAACTATTTTTATTTACGCAGCATATTTAAGATCACCCGAATACAGTGAATTGAGAAAAATATGATACAAAATACGCATGTATATGTTAATACGTCACAACTATATGTGCCAATATCTACACTGTAGATATTTACAGTACATGTAGTAAGACAAAGTTCAGAATACTTAACAACTCCGTGATGACTTTTATTCTCGCCACAAGACTCAAAATCTAAACATTTCGAAGACTCATTGATGCAAAATGCCATTTAATCGAAATCTATCTTAATTGCGGAGATAAACCATATCAAATTAATATTAAAATTGCGGAAATAAATCATATCAAATTAATATAAAAATCGCGGATATAAACCATATCAAATTAATATAAAAATTGCTGCGCAAGGTATCTAATAGCGGAGTTGTTATTTACCGAAAATATGGAACGTCGTGATAATTTGGAATATTTTGATTTTTATACACAAGGATCAATTTAAATTAAAACAGCAATAAATTGTTTGTTTGTATCCGTTTTTGGCAGTTTCAAGATCTTAGAAAATTTGGAATATCAAAGTAATCAATAACGAAATATTTGAAAAAGTTGATTCATACACGGCATTAAGGTAGTGAATAACGCTATTTCCCGCTATACAGAGAAAGACGAGACTTTCGTGGTGTATTGTTTAACTGTGACGTCATATAGTGTGAAGGTTAGGTATCAAACTTCCACCAGAGTTCGTTTGCTCACAAACTATTCGTAGGTGACGTAATGAGGCCTCGACGGGGAGTTTGGGTTAGGTATATGTTTTTCTGTATGGCATAGCAAATTTTCTCGGTGAACCTTAGATATACTGCGTAATAACTTGTGGATGAATCAATGATTTAACTGCAAGTTATTGACCTGATCAATCTAATTAGAATGATTAACGAACTACACTGAAAATTAGATTGGCACCTACGACATAAAACATATGAAACAGCATTTTCACTTATGTTGATCTTGTCAGATTTCAGTGGTAATAGTTTCACTGTATCTTCTAAGCACCTAGAAATCTAATATACTCAGAAAGTCACTTTTCAGCATGATGACCTTTCAATGGGACAGTTGGAAGATCGTGGACAATTCTGTATATGCATGTGTGTTGTGTATTCATAACAATGATCTTAAAATGGATATTTATATATGTCACCATTCTTATGTAATTTTGCACTTTATCATCATATATCGAACATCTATTTTGTTACATGAAAATATACTACTATTAAATTTTGCATTTTAAGACAACAGTTATCAAGCTATGAAATTTTACATTTTAACTTCACAGCAAAAATATGTATGTTATGGCATGTGCTTGAATATTTGACTGATTAGCTATTGAGAGATTGTCCATGGAAATATCAGACAATGTCTATGGTATAGCTGGCATATTGTATCTGAATAACAACCAATGCAACAACAATTCTGATTTGCCAGTATTAGCGACATTAAAAATGAATTTATCTATGCAATAAGCTAGATATTAGTACATCAACTTAAGTTACACACCCTTTCTGGATATAACGCACTATGTATTTTGTAAAAACATACATTTTAAATGAATTGGGTAGGATACCCTTTGGCTGATGTTTACTTGGACCCTCTCTGATCTTGTAGCTTGTAATTTCTATGCTTAATAGTGGTTCTGCAGAACTTTCAACTCAATAACGTTATCTCAGTGTAATATACAAGTTTATTTCATGTATGTAATTAATAAAGATATCAAATACTGTAAATTAAAATAAGGATTTATGATAATTCTAAAAATGTCAGAGAATTGTACTCTCAGATCAAAATACGATCATTATACATTTAATTGTGAGGATTTAATTATCATTTTATTTTGATAGAATATAATCATGGGCTGGATATTTGATGCGGTAACAAATCAGAAGTTCGACATTGGGATCATGATCATTATCATGCTGAACATGTTGACGATGGCCTTGGAACACTACAAACAATCAAAAATGTTTACCACTATATTGGATCACATCAATATGTCATTTATCATAATCTTCACTGTTGAGTGTGTTCTAAAACTGATAGGACTGAGACACTACTATTTCAAGTTTCCTTGGAACATCTTCGACTTTGTGGTAGTGGTTCTGTCTATCTTAGGTAAGAATATCTCTCGTTATTGTACCTTAAGGCGGTTTTTTTCCCGACGATATTATTTTTGTCTGTTTTTATGAGTGTGGATGATAGTTTAGGACACAATGCAAACTCTAGTTGTTTGGGGTTTTTGTTGTTTTATTTTGTTAATAAGCAGTTCAATACTAAATACGCTTTCATTTTCAGTTACTATGCATAGATATTGTTACATCGTACTAAAACTAAACTATATTATCTTATTATGTGCATGACGTAGAAGATAACCCAAGTCATCGATTATTATTTTGTATATTTCTGTTAATTATGACCAGGAAGTAGTGAAAACAATAGATCTGATTCTTGCTGTTTGTTAATAGTTTGGGGGCGTTTAAATATTATGGGGAATCAATTGTTGCATGCATAGACAGCGTAACATTGATATGTATACGTTGTCCGACCAATGATGAAACCACTCTTAACAGCAGATAACCACTATGGAATTTCAGGCCAAAACGTCACATCTGACGGGCTTTCTACCATGCATATACCACCGATAGCGAAAACACTCTCTAGATTACTGTAATTAAACTTCATAGAAATGCTATTCTTGGTTGCCGTTTTGTTTTTTAGGCTAGAAGGTTAAAGGTTACCATAATTTCTACTATACATACACATTGTTATCTTTATGTAAAGGTTATAAAACTTGATAGGCACAATGGCCATACCTGTTGCCGTTCAGGTCGAAACTGCATACTACAATAGTTGTGTGACTGATAACTACTCTGTATGCCAGCAAAAATGTCGCCAATGTTTACTTTCACCCTCAAAATTAAAACTATGAAATCTAGGATTTCTCATAACTCTAAAACAGCTATAAACAATTTGGAGTGAATTCAGAACGAGACAAACTCGTTTTCCCCTAATGCGTCTGAAAGCAAATATATAGTCATCAACTCAATAGGCAGGATGAACATGGCTAGCAGACGATCCTGAACAATTTTCAGGTCAAAATATGAACTTTAAGGTCAAAGGTCTTTCTGTATGAACATTTCAATATGGCAGAATGGGTAATGGTTTGTTTTATAAACATGTTTTATTCCTATATATAGAAGAAAAAAACTTTCTGGGGTGTGCTTAATTTTTCCAGGAGACAATATCTGTATACTACTTGCTGTGTACATCTAGGAGACAATATCTGTATACTACTTGCTGTGTACATCTTGGTGTTGTTCTGTTTTCTTTTAATGCTATAAAGGATTCAGACGCTTTTGAACTAATACCTATGTAAACATAATAAGTCACTTGGCTGTAAAGTGTGTTGTAACTAAGAATGCGAATGCATATTTCTTAAAAGTTCCGAACCGTGGGTCATTGTTGTTCTTTTTAATATTCACAAAAAGCTTAAATTGCAAAATGATTATACGCCATTGTCGGTTCTAATATTCCCAACATTTTACACACGGCTTTTTGTGAATTAACCAGGCACTTATTTCATTCTTTTTCTTGCATGTTTTATCACCCTCTAAAGTATACTGGCATTTGATTTATATAAATCTTACTGCTCAGTGGGCATGAAAACCACAGCTTCTTAGATAAACTTGCAACTTTGCATATGATTTTTGCTAATGCATTTGTTGTGTAATATATTCTTTATGCTGCTTCTTAATGTAATTTACTCTATTATTATATATAGGAGAGATTGTCAGTGAGTAAAAGTGTGCTGGGTGACCTTTCCAGTGGTGCATGGAATAATATTACCCTTACCAAACCAAAGTGTTCACGATATAAAAAGTTATCAGTTCCAGTCTCCAAAATCTGTTTGTTTAATGATTTAGAATTAATCGTCCAATTAAAAATTTGGAGTGATATAATGATTTGATTTTGACGTGTGAAGACCTTTTAATCATGTTTGTTTCTTTGCATTGAATTTTTTTATATACTAACTTCAGTTTCTCTGTTTTTTCTATCGTATGATATTTCGTTCGTAAAATGTGTATATAAAATCTTAATTATACAATAAGTTGTTTGTAAAATCAACGCAAAAAACCCAAAATGTAGAAATATGCATTTTTCCTTCACTTTCAATTGAACTATCTTCGTTAGCGAAAAAAAAATCAAATTGAGAAACTTCCAACAACCAGAAGAAAGTCATTGTCGTATGTCGGCACAATAACAGGAAAATGGTAAATCACTAATGAAAGTTTTCCAGTTGTACGTATTCACACCAGATTATGCTGCACTTGCGTAACTCCATTGAGACAATTATGACGTAGCAAAGTAGAAAGCTTGCAAACTATGTAAAATATAATTATCGTTTTACTGTCGCAGGTTTTACTGAAAAAATATGACGTAAAATTTTGTAAGTACGACGCTTCTGTTTTACTAATGTGTTCTTGAGTAGTTTAAAATTCGACGACGGGGAACTTTGTCTTCATTTTCCTTCAAAATATCCTGAAACAGCATGAGGGCATCCATTTCTATTTACGTGTAGATGAAAGAAAACTTAAGAAATACTTGTATATCTTAACTTTCGATAGTCCATAGCTTGTCGTAAAGTTATGATGAGCTCTTAACTGAAAAAGTTTAATACAACGGATATATTATAGTAAAACTCAACCCTGACCTTCAAGAGCAGAATTTACTGACACAACGTTCATGTTTCCGCCACCATTTTGATTGTTTTATACTCTTTCACGTGTCCGGATGTTAGACATAGTTTTATTAGGTTGTTACTTCTGGCTGCATATATCAACATTCAGTTTCCTTAGGACACGAATTCCCGGCTTAATTTATCTGCCTAGAGTAAAACTGAGAATTTCAGATCGGAACATTTGGCTAAAGAATGTGAAAGTTATTATACACTACAATACTTAGAGAGAATCACTTGGAACAATCTCAAATGAATTCTCTTCCATTATAAAAAATAATATGTTACTTTCTAACTTTTCCGAGTCCTTTGGCGTTCCACTTGTTGGGGAACTTGGAGTATATTTGACTGAAACATTTCACCATCCACGGAGAGGAGGCACTTTATAAACATTTTAAGAATAACCGATACGAGCAACCAGCAAAAAGCGGTTGAGTTTTGGCGTTATGCACGTCTATACATTTACAACAGTTGTTTTCTCTAGCTCTACAGGAAAACTTGAGACTGAAAGAATTTGTACTTCCTTTATCAGATTCTAAAAATTGCATCTTGACAATTAACGAAATTTATACAAGTTATGCGTTACCATTCATAATGATTTAAGTATTATACACACATTATGCTGAGAGAAGTGACTTATACGTAAATGTAGAGATTGTCTGTTTAAATTTCATTTCTGCATATTTTTTGCATGATTGATTGCATGTCATGTGTTACTAACTGCTCCAGATACGTGTTTATGTTATGGAACCAGGTTGTGATTGAATGCTAACTTTTATTGTTATATATATTCTAAAAAACAGTCCGTTTTTACCAAAAAATCGACAAAACCATGAAATATTTGGCATTCAAATAAATGTTTTCATAAATATATTTTGCTGTAAGAGCAAATGAATGCGATTCACAATATCCAAGTAAACTTATGTTTTCTACATTGAATTTCATCCCTTTAAATAATGTTATCCTTGCTGCGCATACATATATATATATATATATATATATATATATAATCGAAAAATAAATGATACAACTGTGACGTTTATCTTTTGCAGGCGTGGCACTTAGTGACGTCATGGATCAGTTCTTGGTCTCTCCTACTCTTCTTCGAGTGGTTCGTGTGTTTAGGGTGGGAAGAGTGCTTCGCTTAGTCAAGTCGGCGAAGGGAATACGAACTTTGTTGTTTTCTCTTGCCGTGTCGTTACCCGCTTTGTTTAATATCGCTTTACTGCTGTTTCTTGTGATGTTTATATATGCCACGTTCGGAATGAGTTTCTTCATGCACGTTAAACATTTATATGGTATAGATGACTGTTTCAACTTTGAAACATTCTTCCGTAGTATAATATATCTATTTCAAATGTGCACATCCGCTGGTTGGAACAGCGCCTTGGCTGGCATCACAAACGAAGAGGATTGTATAAAAGAAACAGTGACATACGACAATGGGACAACAATATATGCAGACTGTGGTAATTACAAGATAGGTGTTATGTACCTATGTTCCTATATAGTAATAAGTTTTCTTGTGGTGGTGAACATGTACATTGCTGTCATATTGGAGAACTTCAGTCAAGCGACAGAGGACGTTCAGCAAGGCTTAACGTCAGACGAGTTTGATCTTTTCTATGAGAAATGGGAGAAATTCGACCCGGAAGCTACTAAATTTATCCCACTTGGTCAGTTGTCTGATTTTGTGGATTATTTAGAAGAACCTTTGCGACTTCCAAAACCGAATCACTTTATGCTGGTGAAACTAGATATTCCAATTTGCGAAGATAATAAAGTATATTGCAGAGACATTTTAGATGCTTTGACGAAAAATTTCCTGGGCACGGCGGATGCCTCAGGGGAATTTGATATCAATGAAGCTGAGAAGGATAAAGAAAAAGTTGAATACAAAGTAGTTAGCTCAACGCTATTAAGACAAAAGGAACATTATGCGGCAAGAGTAATCCAAAAAGCGTGGAAAAGATATCGAAACGAGAAAGGCAACTTACCATCACCACCGCCATACGATATGGTAATCAGTAAGGAAAGTGATATGGTTACGAGCAAAGAAAGTGAGATGGCAACTAGCAAGGACAGTAAAGAAACAGCGACAACAGTTCACGAGGATACCGCTAGCACAAAAAGTATGAAGAGTGATACTTCCAACAGACAGACTGTAGGAAGTTCTGTAGATGTGCACATAGAAATTCCGGAATCAGAAATCACAGAAGAAACAGCGATGCTTTCACCGGAAAATAGAACAGTTGAACTACGCGCAGATAGTGACGTAGTTGCATGAAGTAATACATGTACAAAAAATTCAAATTCGGCAGGAAAATTTGAATTGTGCAGGGCCCGGTGACTGATGGGACTCTGACTCAAGAACTTTAAGATACTCAAAGTGTACTGCATGTCTTTCTATTTATTGGTTTCAGGATGCAATTATTTACTAGTACCTACTGCATTGCGCATGCTTCGTAATGCTGTGATGATTTTATTGGTTATTTGATACCTAGAACAGTCTTGCTGTGTAATTATACCTTTTGCAAAAAAAAGTTGGCTACACTCGATGTGGATAGAGAATGAAATTAAATATATAGCTAAGTTTATTAGGAGAAACGAATTGCTGATATCTCGGTATGAGAAATGTACTTACAGGACAGTGTACAGATTTCATCTTGAGTGTCCTTTGATAAAGTCTAAAATGAAATGTGCATGTTGGATCGTTTATGCATTCTTGACAGAGAAAGCACCGCAAGCGCAATATCAAAACATTTATTAATTAGTCTGTGCCTAAAAAATGTAGATACAATGTAAACGGTTTGGTATCAACCAGTGCGTGTGAAAGATAATATTATATGATTATTTCCTGTCCGATTCATGCAATTGTAAATTTGCTGTAGACGTATTTAGATAGAGTTGAAATTTACAACAATAAAAAAACCTTTTCCCATGTCATTTACCACTGCCGTTTATAAGTAAAATGGATGAAATACTTCTAGCCTAAAGTAATTGTTCTGCCTGCCCCTTCCCCAGAGAACCAACGTGAATGATGTCATTAATTTGTTCTATTGCGTGATACACTTTTAATGGTAATTGTTGCTCAACACTATTTGTAATTATGCTTGTATACTTTCATGTATATAATTCTGGTTTGGGGTACATCATGCTTATTTGCAAAAACCATATTATTCCAAAATACGCCCGATTCCATACAGTATTGTCGTATTTGTATTTTTTTTAATAATGAAGTTTTTTTTAATTATTGTTTTGAATTTATCTGTTTACCAGGAAGCATGTTAATATAAGACATATATGTATTTAAAGACTTAAACTGAATTCAAATTATTTGATGTTTCAATTTCTTTAATCAGAACATAATTGTTACAGTCTACTCGGAGTTCGTTTAATGAAAAAAAATATTCTAACTTATCAATATCAAATAGTAACTAAATGATAACACAGAGAAGGCATATATAAATTGTACAAAGTGTATGTATGTTTACAAAATAGTCGTTTAAGACGCTAATCGCGAGATCAGCATAAGATTTAGATAATACGGGTACCTGTTTTAGATACGTAATACCAGTAATATGGCATATAGAACATGATATTACACCAATTGTATGATAACTAATCATAGCTTATGCAAATATGAAATTGTTATGAGTTACTCAATTAATGATGTAAAACATCTAAAATGCAGTTGAACTACATATTTTGTTTTGTTGTACATGTTTAAAGATATGTATTGGTTGAAAATTGTTTTGGAACTTTTTCCTTTACATCAATTGTATTGTCTAGTTGATTTCATGTGATATTTTATACGAAAACTTGGCTTTTCTTGTTGCACTTAACTTTGCCAAATTAATGTTGAATTCTGTGTAGTGTCCGCTTCTTACAAAATTGTATCCATTTTATGCAGTTGCTATTTTTATTGTGCATGTTGTTAGTAAGAATCCAAGTGTTTCAAATTATCCTAAACATCCGTAGAAAATTCCAATCATAAAAATCTTTGGGAAGTCGAATTCACACACAAATGAACGAATTGTGTCAAGTTCAGATGTATTATGAAATGTCTTCTTTCGGAGATAGAAATTGGGAAGTATTTAGATTTTTAATAATGATTGATGCTTAGAATTTTAAAACAAAAGACTTGCAAAATAAAAAAAAAAAGCATGCAAATTGAAATGAATCGTTAACATTATATCTGTATGTTTTTGATCAGAATTATCAATATCACAATGTATGGTTTAAGCATTTTGAATGACACCATAAATTTGGAACTGTTGAGTGTTAGAGAATGGATGTAACTGTGAACATTTTCAATCTTTATATATATGCACAATAATGAGTTAGGTATAAGGGAAGAGATGTGTATGAACATATAACAAAAGCTTTTTCATTTGCAAATTTCTGTAAATAAATTTATTACACAATTTATCAAATATTCATTATTTTTCAAACACTTTAGTAAAGTCAGACTTAGCGCAAAAGTCAAAAGAAGTGAAATCACATCATGTTTAGCTATGTGCTGTTCCATCAGAATTACGTACAGAGTTGCAGGTCGGTGTCATCATAGATCGACAAGTCGCTCAATGCATCCTTCTATTTGTGAGGCACAGGGCACTGCACACACACACACACACATATATATATATATATATATTATTATTATTATTACTACAGTAACTTGATCCGAAGAGTCGGATCACGTCGAGTTGACAGGCGCGGATCATCAGATCACACGAGACGCGAAGCGTCGAGTTTGATCTGATGATCCGCGCCTGTCAACGATACGTGATCCAACTCTTCGGATCAAGTTACTGTAGTAATGATAAATTTATTATATACTCCCTATGCATTTTAAATCCACATTTATATGATACTAAATGTAATCGAAATGATCAAAAATACAGACATACAGTGAAATTATGTTTTGTGTTTGCAGATTTGTTTGTGACGCGGCCAATATTTTAAGCAAAAAATGTTGCGTTGATGCATTGTGACGTTATCAGTTTCAGAGGATACTGATACGGAATCAGAAAACCACAGGGTGGTGATCCGGAAAACCGGATCACACGCTGTGAAATCCACAGTATCAAAGAACGATACATTGATAGGTATATAATAAATATATATTATTAATACAGTAACTTAATCCGAAGAGTCGGATCACGTCGAGTTGACAGGCGCGGATCATCAGATCACACGAGACGCAAAGCGTTAACATTATATCTGTCAACGAGACGTGATCCAACTCTTCGGATCAAGTTACTGTAGTGATGATAAATTTATTATATAACCCCTTTTGCATTTTAAATCCACATTTATAAGATACTAAATGCAATCCAAATTATCAAAAATACAGACATACCATGAAATTATGTTTTGTGTACGCAGTTTTGTTTGTGACGCGGTCAATATTTTCCACACGAAACGTTGCGTTGATGCATTGTGACGTCATCAGTTTCAGAGGATACTGACATTCTCTCACCAGAGGGCGCGCTACGCAAGCTTCACTTTGTTGTGGAGCGTAGCGTAACGCCCTCTGGTGAGAGATTGAGGATACTGATATGGAATCAGCAATCGTAACTACTCGGCTATTTCCGTAACCACAAATGAACCTCGTATGTGGATCGACGCCATCAGAGTTGGTTGCTACGTATATACATAAACGTAACTTTGACGTCACAGTCGTACGTTACACTATGAAACGTGAACTTTCAAATGCATCTAAGATATTATACACATCTAAGGTATTGTGCCACTATCAATTTCCACTTACATGTTCATGTATTAGAGTGAATAAGACGTTAATGATACCAAAACTGAATCTGTGGTGAAAATATAAATAACGTATTATTCAGGGATTCGGTTCTGGCCTTTTAACACTCATCCACGGGCGCGCTTCCGGCGAAGAAATGCATCGATTTGATGCAATTCTTGCGCCGATCCACGTCCGAGTCTTCTTACCGGTTACGGAAAATGACGAGTGCGTGATCCGATTGACGGAATCAGAAAACCACAGTTTGGTGATCCGGAAAACCGGATCACACGCTGTGAAATCCACAGTATCAAAGAACGATACATTGATGGGTATATAATAAAATGCAATATGTGCAGTTCCAAAATATATTTAAATCACTAGCGCTTTCTGGATTTTAACATCCATCCTCAAGTGAATACAAAAAATGAATACAAAGTTGTTTATCTTAGAGACGTCTATTGTGACGTCATGACATCATGATAGTCTTTGCCAAACTTCCACCAGAGTTCGTTTGCTCACATAGGAGAGGTCTATTCGTAGGTGACGTAATGAGGCCTCGACGGGGAGTTTGAGTCTTTGCAAGGAGGGAATAGATACATGACGTCATAATACAAAAGTTCGGGAAAGGTGACTTGGACAAAATAAGCATGAAAATTTACATGATAAAAGTTGATGAATGAAAAGGTTTAACAATCAGAATTTTTCATATATGCATTGATTAAAGTTTGTTTAGTCTAGGAGAAAACAGTTTAAGGAAATAATTTTCTTTAGCAAGTCTCATGGACGTTGATTCTGTTTTAAGGATATGCAAGACGATGATCACGTGATGGTTGCGAATTTATTATAAATTTAGAACCGGACGCAGCGTAGTTAAAACTTCCCGAGAAAAATCACAACACTATATGACGTCATAATAAAAAAGTACGTCACGACGTTGTATCGCGGGGAAAATGTCATTATATTTTGTCGTAATTTGCTACCACTGTCAAGTGTCATGTGTAAATCTGTTGATTGAATTATTGTCAAATGATAATTTTTATTTTATTTCATAGTGTTTACAAGTTTCCTTTTCATATACATTGCATATATTAGATGCAAGGTGAAGATAACGAACAGTGATCAATCTCATGTACATGTATATATATAGTATGCACCACATTAACAGTAATTTTGATAGTATCGCATATAAGTCACCGAAATCGCTCCTACATGCACATGCAATTTGCATCTCTAGGCATTTACAAAAAGAAAGTCAATCGTCTGTAAACAATGACTCAGTGTAAGTGTAAGATGATGATCGTTTGTTGATATTCACTATAGTAGTGTGAAACTAGAACTGAACACACATTTCTCCGAATCTTGCTTGGGAAACGTACGAACAATTTAGGTGCTTTTATAATCGATCCTTGTTTGCGAAAAATACCCCCCCCCCCCCCTTTTATGACGACAATCGTTACTTTTGGTCAAATATTAACGTCCATACTAGGAATGTTTAATTTTCGCAAGCACTTTCATGTAAATATAAGTACGCTTTATCTCTCAAACTATTTCATATTCCAAATTATTTTTACTAACTTTACGAAACACTGCTGCGGAAATGGTAACAAATGTAAAAAAAAAAAAATATGACACACATCGGAATGTATGCGAGAAGCAGACGTGTGAAAAAGAAAAAGGGGCAAAGTCACAACATGTGCGACACATAAATATCTTGAAAAATAGCACGGAGATGATCGAGTCAAGCGACATTAGCTACCATGGCCGCGGAAATGCTGTTGATCCTGTAAAGGAAGTAGTAGCTCATATTGACGTTAACGAGACCTAACCCGTGGTTTGAAAGAAGACGTATTGTATAGAGCTAGACTACACGTTTTGTTCGAAGCCATGTTTATTATATACATGTATATGTATATTTAAAAAATTTAAATTTTTTTAAATTTGTTTTCATTAACTCAATTTTTGTTCCATAACCATGAAAATTCTAAATATTTCAATAGGTTCAAAACAAATATAGTTTCTAACAATGTACTCCAAAACAGGCACGAAGAATTAGGCTCCCCCCCTCCCCCTCCCCGTCTTTGACAATGAGCATTTTTTCTTTATTTTGTAGTGCAAAGAAATTGAGACTGTCCCCTCCCCCATTACTTTTAACAGTAGCTGTACATGAAAAGAATATAAGCTTGAAAGTTATTAATAACAAATATTTCGCTAAACCTAACCCCAAGTAAACATATCAATGTATAACTTCAAGGAGGCCTACCTCAAAATCAAGATTAGCTTCACCCCTTCATATTTCTACAGTAAGTTAGGTATATGAATAGCTTTTAATTGCAGTGTTTGCAAAAAAATTCATTGACAGGTTTTTGAGCAGTGCTTCATTTAGTATCTGGACTACCCTGTTTTTGAGTACTAATTTCCACCCCAAATCCTAAAATTTTCCCAATTTCTTATGATATGGTTATGTTTAAGCATGTTTTCATTATATATTTTATATTTTGCATATATTCTAAAGATTATTGTAAAAGATATCAATAAAAATTCCATCAAATTATTTTTTTGAATTGAAAATCGGAATGATCTTGTAAAATTCACAATTTTCGAAAAGGGGGGTAATTCAAAGCTTATTATCTCCCTTGTATACCTAGAAAGTGGCCATGAAATTTATACACATTGTACAGGACATCCTGATGGTGCTTCATGAAAAAAAAGAAAAAATATTCATTGACTAGTTATTTTTAACCACATCGTCCCGCGTGTCCTTAAGTTTATAAAATGGAAATACGCTGTAGTTGCCTCTAGCACAGGTGCCAAAGTGTTCGCTGCATGGGGTATTTCTTGTACTGGGATCGTTAATTTGTTGGCGGTGGACACGCATCCTAGCTGTTAGTTGTGTTCCGGTTTGTCCAATATATTCCTCACCCCACCTGTTGCAAATAATGCAGTATAAGTTTTTCGACTTGCTAAATGTTATCATTTACAGTAAAATATTTTCCGCATTTAAAAGTAATAGAAGGTCCTGTTTTTAGGAAGGGGCATGTACCACACCTTGAGTCACCACATGTAGAAACTGCGTATTTTTCAGGCGTTGAATTGAACTTGGCTTTTGTTAATAATTTTTTCAAGTTAGATGGTTGTCTTAGGCTGTGGAGTAGGTCGGATTTGGGAATAATTTTCTGAAGTTCTAAATCACGCTCGATAACTGTAAAATTCTTCTTAGCTTCCTGATAGATATTTGTTTTGGTTTGTAAGTTGTCATAAATGGTATTAGGAAAGGATCGTGGTCTTTTTCTCTTGTTGTTCTAAGTGTATGCTGTGGAATTTTCTTTGCTTCATTTATGGCTGAAAGAATGAGTGTTTCCGGATAATTCTGTGCAGTAAGAAATATTTTCAATTCCGCAAGTCTTTGGTCTTTAGTATTTTCATCTTTAACAATAGTGCAAATCCTTCTGGCCAAATTGTACGGGATATTCCTTTTAGTGGGTGTAGGATGACATGATTTCAAATTCAAATATTGGTGTGTGTCTGGGTTTTTTTTTTTGTAAAATATATCAGTTAGGATGTTGGTTTCATGTTTTATCACCTTCATGTCCAAAAAGGGAATCGAGGTATCACTATATTCCATGGTAAACTGGATATTTGGATTCAGCGTATTCAACAAATTGTGAAACTTGATCAGATCTTCTTCGGATTTTCCCCAAAATATAAAACAGTCATCTAGATATCTTTTCCATGAATTCCTCAGATTTTGTCCAAACTCTTGACTCATTTCCTCATCGACTTTTCGATATAACATTTCTTCGAAATATCCCATTAGCTGTATGCAGGGGCCATTTTAGTTCCCATAGCTGTTCCTTTGATTTGTTTGTAGAATTCGCCATCAAAATGAAATGTGTTGTTTTCCAAAATGAATTTTATGGAATCTATAATAAATTCCATTAAGAAATTTCTTGGGATAAGCTCCGGGTGATTTTTCTATCCAAAAGGTTATAGCTTCTATTCCAAAGTCATGTGGGATATTTGTATATAAACTCGTTACATCAAATGTTACAAGTAAGGTATTCTGATCTACAATTTCTGGGAGTTTGTTAAGAAAATCCATACTATCCCGAATGTAGCTAGGAATGACTTTATGAACATTCTTTATATCTTATGAATAAAGCAAACTTCCACCAGAGTTCGTTTGCTCACAAACCAATCTATTCGTAGGTGACGTAATGAGGCCTCGACGGGGAGTTTGATGAATAAAGTTGCCGTTTAGTTCCACTACATGACGTCACAATACGTTTTGACTGTTCAGTTTCCATTTTATTGCGACATCAATATTGGTTCACGTCATATCATTTAATAACTTTTAAAGTATTGACTTAACAACGATGCTGATTGGATGAAAACTTCATTTGATTTCTTAGTCAAAAAAATTTCTTTCAGAGTTCACTAAACACGCGGGACTACTTTTCTCTGGAATGCGTCTTCCCCGTTTTAATTTTAGCGGTATTTATAGAACGGGAATTTCCACACAAGCATTATAAACGAAATGCATTCGTTTGATTTTTGTTTTTCGTTGCTATCAAAAATAAACACATCCAAAGATATGAATAAAATACAAATTAATTTAAAGAAACAACATCATAAGCTATGATGACGTGGCAGAATAGTCAACTTGATGACGTAGACCACTGACTGGTAGAAGTAGACAGATTACACGAGTTCCTGGTATGTAGGCTTATCGTCTGCTCTACGAGTTCGATAACATGACGGAACAAGCGGCGACTTTTGAGCTGGGAGATATTAATGAAATTGAACTGCGTTATATGGGGCTCAGTCAACGAGTGTGTTTTTGTTGAAGAGGTGTTGAGCTTTTTACTTGATATTGAAATGGAGCCGAGTTGCATTCCACCGTTCCTACGACACAACCAGTGTTCAACGTCTTCTCCAACACAATGCAGCATACACCCAATCACCACTTGTTTTCTTCCTTTATTTCTAATTCAACTTTTAACCATCGCACCTTTAATTTGGCGTATAATCCATTTAATTCTGCACAGAAACTGTACCTGACCTGAACGCACAGCCATGCCGTTTTGTTGTTGTTTTCATTGTTACATATACATGTATATGTATTCCTACGCGCCCTTTCAAAAACGTTAATTCAAGCTTTTTGATGGGAGAACCTATTTGTTTTTTTCTATTTTAAAAACATAATTAAATGAGAACAAATAAAACTTATAATTCTTTGTTTGCTACACGCATTGATGAAGTTTTCCGTCCAATTTTTCATTTGATACATGCATCAAACAAAGAATTATAAGTTTCATTTCTTAAATAAAATTCACATTTTTTAAAGAATTATTCATTAAATAATATCAAACGCGATTTACTAAATTACGTTATAAGGAATGAAAGTAATTTGTGGACAGTTGACGCTATTTCATAAACAGAAAAGCGGTTTATAATGCGTAAACTGTCCCAACTAACTTTATATCGTACAAAATGAGTAATTTTTTTTTACTAATTTCAATGCATGAATGCATGTACTAACTAGTCACTGTCGTCACCGTACGTACATGTATGTAACTTGTCCCCAATAGAAGCCGCTCCAGTCTAATATTAACATTCTCACACTTACTATTTCTACGAAAGACAAAAAGGAATCTGCATTTTGTTTTCTCTTGTTTTTGCTACATATTTATTAGCTGCAATAATGTAGCCCTCTCTGATTTTTTTTTTTTTTTTTTTTTTTTTTTTTTTTTAGGAGAGGGCTACAACTCCTTAGGATCTCCGTAATGGTGCAAATGCGGGAGTGATTCACTCCCGCAACATTTGTGCTCATTCTAAACATTTCCTGACTTTCTTTACGTAAATAAAATGATATTCTATGTTTCTTAGTCAATATATAAATTTACAACCTGCAACTTAAGATTTGTGAGGCTCTATTATACCGTTTTCAACAATTTCGATAAATTCCAATTTCTCGATTCATATTTGTGCGCCATGTTTGATGTACTGAAGTATAAACTTCCGATTGTCAAGTCATTTGCATATGCCATATAAGGTAGTATTTACATCAATGGAAAAGTATGGAGGCGAAAGCTATTTCGTCGATATTGAAAAGGTTTGAATTTAATATCAAGTTAAAAACCGAACAGCAGAGTGTAAATTCTTTCTGCAACAATATGATTTTCCTTTCTTTGTCGAAGTGGCTCGAGTAACTACATTTTCGCGCTGATTGTCAATGCTTAGGTTTTTCATTGGATCCACCTACGAGATCTCGCGATAACAAGCATGGCGGAGCAGACGAAGAATTTCGCATGCTGTACATTGTATTTAATGAAAAACACCTTTATTAGACATGCCCGAGCACAAAGTTGGTACTCCTTTTGGTGTAAACAACATTTGGGACTAATACACAGAGTTTATTATCGGTTATTCATAAAATTATTTTGCACCATTACGGAGATCCTATGGAATTGTAGCCCTATCCCGAAAACGTAAGAATTAAAAAAAATTGGATAGGACTACATTATTGCAGCTACATATTTATGTAACAATATTCCATTATGCACATGGTGTTTATATCTCTCAATTGATTCGATACGCAAGAGCTTGTTCCACGCATGGTCAGTTTTTAAATCGAGGCAGGCTACTGACAAACAAATTGATGGTGCAGGGGTTTCAACAGTCTCGTTTAAAGTCGGCATTTCGCAAATTCCGTGGACGTAATAACGATCTAGTTTGCCAATACAACATGTCATTGCGTCAAATGCTGTCTGACGTGTTTCATTCCGATTGTTAGGTCGTACTTGGCACACTGATCTTGACTACGGATTACTCCATTTACCTGATCAATATATTGGTCTCACGGCGGGTGTGACCGGTCGACAGGGGATGCTTACTCCTCCTAGGCACCTGAGCCCATCACTGATCTAACCAGGAGTCTGTGTTTGCTCAACTCTCCATTTTGTATTGCTTATAGGCGTTATGAGATTGATAGCTGTCCGTTATCTCCACCTTTCATGTATGTTTTAATGCTGAATATTTTGTGATCCTAACACCATTAAGAAATGATATAGAGATGATCTTTTGACATATTTTAAAAGGGAATACCTTTGTTTGACCCTTCTTAAAACAAAACCTATAAAATAAAAGAGAAATTGAATTAACAACTAATCATTATATTCTGAAATTTCATAAAACAACAGAAATAATCGTGTACTAGATTTTAAAATCAGTGTCACTTACCCACCTCACTATTCATATGTAAACCTTTGAATACATTGTAACTGAAGTTCATACTAATGATATGAAATTTGCTATAGCGAGTTGTCTTTCTTGGTGCATTTATTCCTGCATTGCATTTCGAAACGGTTATAAATGATGACTGTATCTTTTCTCCTAAGGAAGAAAAGTGAAAATATTTGCAATCGTTTTTTCTTTAGGCAGATATGCTAATTAGAACACCTGTGTTAGAGGAAAATCATTTTACCTCTTTGATCTTTCTGCATTTTAAACCCTATAATGGAGCCCATGATTCTGCTAATACCTGTACCACAGGTACTCTTTGTGAAATTGTTTCTTATTGTTTTAAAGATATGGCGATAAATTACAACAAAAGCGTCATGAATAGATGTAATACCTGGAGACAAGGAACGCCTATACATGTCTGTGTTTAGTAGGCTTTTAGAAACATATCTACGTAAAAAAATCATTTCATGATGCAGAGAATACTTTATCAAGATCAGTTCTTTTTGTGATTGCTTTTAGATTTAAGTGGCCCCCTTTTTATTTTACAAGTGTCGGTGCTAAAAAAAGAAATAGTGTGTTATTGCATATATCGCTCTTACATCTTCCTTGTCATAAACAGAAATACACCATAGCTTTTTTATAAGACTTTTACAAGTATGACGAGTTTAATATCATATCAATGCCGATATCAGATCTTACATTGTATATATCAAATGTTTGCTATTGTAAAGTTCAATACACCTTGAAAAGATGCTGGTAGGATTTTTGATACTCACTTTAATCTCTGTCCGTCAGTCTGTCGCACTTTATTTTTACTGGAACTACTTTTACAGTATAAAAGATGGCATAAAACATATTTTGTATATGATACATCATATTATGAAAATACACGGTAATGTTTTTGAATTTCCTGGGAGTCCGATAGAAACTACACATGACTGCTGGTTTATTGGAATTCCTTCTACAGTTAGAGATTTAGGATTCTAATTTTGCGATGGAATGGTTGTGTTCAGCCTGTAAATGTGCAGTAGTTTCTGATGCAGTAATTGACTGGGTAGGCAACAAATTAAAATTTTTGAAGGCAGGTAAATCGTAATTACATGTAACTATGTTACAGAATAATGAAACTTTCAAGGGTTGAATTTATAAGGATTCATAAGATCGAACTTGCTTCTGATGATGGAAATAGTCTAAATTGTTCAAATGGTTTGAATTTCAATTCCTTAAAAATGCCACTGTATGTTCTACAGTGATGAGCCTTACCTGCATGCATGCATTCAAACAGTCTCTTTCTGCAATATGCAAGTTTCAAAATACATGTAAAAACGCTTTTGTACCGGAGATGCAGGTCGAGGTACTCTTAACACCAAAATGGATCTAAGTAAACATACCATCAGTGAGGAAACTGACTACTCGTTACAGACGTAACTGTAGGAAATATAATCAAAAGAAATGTTTTAGAGATAACATAATCAATGCCCTGATTGCAAGTATGTACGAGCAACGCAATAACATGATACAATAAGCATTTTTGAGTGGCTTTTGCTCCCTGAATACTATTACTTATTTGGTCTATGTATCAAATGAAACTGCCTACAAATCGTGTCCATGCCGACTAAGTAGCCAAATTTAATGAGAGACTCCACAAATTGGCAGAAATTCTCAAGAGTTCTCAAGCCAAAATAAAAATATGGTTTAACAATGAAGCTAGAAATGCTAGACGTCTTGTTTTTAATCCACGTGATAACGTTCTTGGGTTTTCCCCTATTTCTGGTCATCCTTAACGGCCAGGCATTGGGTACTCCCGATGGGCTGTTCCAATGCAAAATAATATCTTTTCCCATAAAAAATGTCCCAGTTGACATAGTGACAAAGTAGATAGAGTTGTTTGTTTTTTCTCATAGAAACTTACAAAAATGTTAACAGAATTATTCAGCGATTGAAAAAGAGTGTCTTGCTTTGCTGTTAGCTTTACAACATTACATTTTGTGTTTATTTGAATGTTACTGTGCATCCAATTCTTGTTTGCACAGATCACAATCCCCCCACTTTTTTTCATAAAATGTCAAATAAGAAGCAAAGAATCACAAGATGAAGTTAATTGTCACAAGAGTATATATGATTCTATTTTTATAACGATTTTGGGAGAGTTGCATAGAAAGGTGATGAAATAGCATCGTATACTTTCTAGAAATAGAATTCTTTAGAATTTTGTTCAAGTAAGACTGTTAATTTATCATATAAGCTTTCTACAGAATTACATTATATATTACAGTATTGGGGACTGGACTTTACAGCCAATTTTGACAGCGCTGTAAACAGGCTTATAAGTTTTCCCAATACAGTAATTTAAGAAATCAAAAGATTTTGTCATTTATTTTTCCGGGAGTGGAAGAAATTATTGCTTCTTTTATCGTTTAGTACATTTTTCTAAACAAGATACCATGATTTACCTTAAATTTGAAAATTTATGGGGGAGGGGCGCCGGCTGCACACACACCATCCCCCCCCCTAAATCCGCCACTGCTCCTTGCTAAAAGGCCGTAAACGCCGACCATAGGCCTAAATCGCAGCCCTTCATCGGCATTGGTGACGTCTCCATGAGTGAAAAATTCTCGAGAGGGACGTCAACCAACCAACCTAAAATAACCTACATGTACTCCAATCTTCTTATGGAATCAATACGTCTAAAAAAAAATTTTAAACGGTTTTAGAGAGAATCAAAGCAAATTACTTGATGCTGATAAGAACTGTGCACTTGAGTTTGAGCCTAATAAAGAATACCCTGTCTTTTTTATTTCTAAAACTGGAAATTTTCGTTAAGTGAGGAAAGTATCATTTTAAAGTACATATGTAATATAATTTCAAACCGTACTACCTTTTCACTCTGCTAATTTTGACTCTAATTTAATTGATCTACAAAGATAACGGCCATGAATCTTGCTCAGTAAATATAATCTACTTCTAATGATGACATAACATGCACCCTAGTTCTTTTATACTCCTCAAACTGCCGCTATCTATGGAAATTAAGAAAGGGATGTTAACCTCGTTGGTTTCGAGTTTTAAAGAAAACTCGTCGACACCGGATAGGCGGCAGCTGAAAAGTACAAGTACTCGTTATGGGCTTCTTGGCTGCTGGTTAGTGACTTCAGTCTTGTTATCAAAATACACAGTAATAGCTTCTGCGTCTATAAAGTGATTTAGGCGTTACTCATGAGATATTTTAGTATATCCCATGCACCTACACTAATATTAAAAACTGCTTGTGATGGTCTGTTATGTGTTCAATTTAAAAGGATCAAGTATACCCTAATATATGTGTTTCTTGATTGCTCTCAAAATTTCATGAAGGAATATCATAGAGTATATTTGAATGAAGTAAAGGCTTGGAAAAAATTTCGGTCAGTTCACATGGTCTAATATTTTAAAGTATAAAATACGTCCTTAATGATCTGTTTTCATGGTCACTGTTGCCATACCTCAAAAATGAGAAGTGAGTTGTCGTCGTCGATCAATTTAAATAAAACAGGACTAAGTAATATAGCATAGTACATGGTCTTGAAATGCATTGACCAATCTCAGTTGGTGACCGGAAATTCACATCCCTCTCTGAGATTGCCCGGGCCAAAAATAAACATTTTCCCCATTTTCTTTCTACAGTTTCGGATATAAAATCCTAAATATTTGACCCCTAGTATAATCTATACAAACTGGAAATAATATCAGGGGTGGATCCCTTCTGGGAAAATTTTCTGGATCCGCACATAAAATGTGTGCTTGGTTGATAACGTGTAGAACTGTTCCAAATTACCAAACATGTATTTGTGCTTAAAGAAATTAGTTTGAATTATGCATCACTAATACTTTTAGAGCTTGTCTGTCTTTTTCAAAATTGCTTCAAAACCTAATTTCATGGGTTTGCAATGTCGATTATGTATTGTTTGCATTACTTTCCAACATACATCCCATTCCCGAGTTTAATTTGTGACATGTTTCATCTTAAATGTTCGTGTAGACAGAACATTGTGCAATGACATCTTTTGTTTTTACACAATGCATTAACAAAGCTTTAAGCTTAAGGGGATGTAGTGATTGTCTTTGTGAATTTTAAAATAATTTGCCTGCAAATAATCATGAGGAGTAAAACATCACACAGTATTAGACACGAAGCCAAAATGACAAGATTTGGTTGAAGTCCGGAATAATTATTTCTGTAGTTATTGATTTTAATGTGCGTGTCTAATTCATTATTTTTCAAATATCCCTTTTCAACAAATTGAATCTAATAATGTAGCTTTTAAAAGTTGCTTTCACCAAAGGCTATTCCTGATTTATCGTGTAGCGAAAACCGTACCCCGACCCCAAACAATCATTTAGCTTTGTTTACGCAACATGAAAGAATAATTTTCATTTAACGCTTTCCCCACTCCGGCTAATAGCTCATCTTCGGCTCCAGGGAAAGAGATAAAAAGCTTTCATTTCTCTATGAAGTTGTAATTCAACAAATACATGAACTAAATATCACAAATTACGAACAAACTTTCAACAAATCTGGTGATGAATTCATTTTATCAGGTACTTAATCAACACGCCTAACTGGAGAAAACCAGAAAACCATACGACACGATCTGCTGTGACATTTGACTCAGGAAAAGGAAATCAAGACAATTTGTCGGCGTGAATACCGTTTTCGATTATGATAGATTCAGGGTTACAAGTATGACGTCAAACAAATAGCAAAGGGCACAGACAGCGTGAACATTGGTGCTAACCTTGCAAGGTGCTGAAACAAAGGTCTTCATCGAGCTATGCCGAATGATTCCAACTGATCAAACGTCAATCCGGAAGTAAACACGAGGGTAACTCCCGCTAGCAGGAAGTATAGTTGTGTAGACATTGGTTGGCATCAATCAGACTCGGGATCAGACAAGCGATTTAGGCTTTAAATTGAGATGATATATATTTCAATGTATGTGATCATGGTCAGCTAAACGTTTAAGGCTGAAATATAAATGAGATTACATGTTATACTTGTACTAGCATCATTCATGGTGAAGATAGCAACAAATGCAAGCAGAGATCTTTCACATCAAGTAGAGCAAAGTCACGTCATTTTTTAGAATAAAATTTTACACACTGATCATAAAATAACTAAAGGTACTTCATTTCATGTAACCAGTGTAAACGTAAAATGTGACAATCATCATAAGACTCGCTGTTGCTGTTTAACGCTCAAAGAAACAGAATTCAGCTTTTGGATCAGCATAGCTTTTCACCCAACTTAAATATGAGCATATTGGTGCCGATGTCACTGGTCAGCTGACAATACTGATACTCAAATTTGTCTTGCTGGAGCTACATCTTTATTAATATAAAACTGTTGGAAAATGTTCATGTCATGAACTGGTGGAATCAAAATAATAGAGAGAGAGAGAGAGAGAGAGAGAGAGAGAGAGAGAGAGATAGAGTTACTGATAGGAATGTAGCAGTTATTATAGTACTACACACTTATGGACCACGACCTACATGTACATGTACATACCTGGGATAGTTTGAAAACAGTCCTTTTGTTTCGACATTTTTTATTCACCTGAATAGGAACAATTTTATCACATCTTGATTTTTTTAATCATAATAGTTAAAAATCTTCTTCTCAAGAACCACTAGGCCATAAGAGCTGACATTTACTTGAAAGCTTCATGACATAGTGCATATTCAAGTTTGTCAAAATCATGAGCCTCGGGGGTAGGATGAGGCCACAATAAGGGATCAAAGTTTTACATACAAATATAAAGAGAAAATCTTTAAAAAATCTTCTTCTCACGAACCACTGGGCCAAAACCTGGAATTTACATAAAAGCTTCTTGACATAGTGCAGATTCAAGTTGTCAAAATCATAATACCCGGGGTAGGATTGGGCCACAATAGGGGATCAAAGTTTTACATGCAAATACATAGAGAAATTCTTTAAAATCTTCTCAAGAACCACTGGGCTAAGAAAGTACAAATTTACATGAAAGCTTCCTGACATAGTGCAGATTTAAGTTTGTTAAATTCATGGTCCCTGGGGGTAGGATGGGGCCACAATAGGGATCAAAGTTTTACATACAAATCCATAGAGAAAATCTTTAAAAATCTTCTCAAGAACCATTTGGCCAAAGAAGTTTACATCTACATGAAAACTTCCTGACATAGTGCAGATTCAAGTTTGTAAAAATTATGGTCCCTGGTGGTAGGTTGGGTCCACAATAGGGGTAAAAGTTTTATATGCAAATATATAGGGAAAATCTTTAAATATGGGCCAAGGCGACTCCGGTGGGCGATGTGGCCCATGGGCCTCCTGTGAATTGCATGGTATCATACACATTTCCAAGCAATTCAAAATTGATTGCGGTCGACCATACTACGCGATCCTGCGAGACATCAATATATACATGTACCACGATTAGCACGTGCATGGATACACGCGACAGCATTTCATGCCTCTCAGATCTGTTCAGATCAGGTATCTGCTAAAAATAGTCTTATATATATTAAGCTTCGTTTCTCATAAAGGATGTCCTGGCTACCTAACTATGCACACAACAGGATACAGTAGTTGCTGTTAGCTGAAACACCCAAATCGTTGTGTCAAAAGCTCTGAATGCCTTAGACCGACTGGCACAACATCGAATTGGTTGGCCGAAGGTTACGACGCCATGTCAGGACCCTTTCATAAGTTGCAGTACTTACACGACCGTTTTAAAACTGCACAAACTCTGCAAATGAAACACCATATACACATAATACATGTGTGAAAGAATAAGCTGAGATATTTTGCTGAGGCGTCTCCACTTATATCAAATTGCACCAAGCGTTACAGTGGGATGTCCCTTATTCGTCATCCACGTGGCGCCAGACTCAAATGAATGCGACGACACCGTCCAAATGTGTTTCCTACGCAAAGATGGCGACGAGTACTGTTTTCTGACGAGTCACGCTTTATCGCTGGGACGGGTGAAGGCGTGTTTTTCGACGTCGCGGTTAACGCTGAGAGTAGCATGATGATAACTGCATGTGACAGGTGGTGGTTACGTTATGGTGAGGGGCGAGATCTGTAGTGCCCGCTTAGTTATCACTGAAAACAAGCTCAACAATATATTGACACAGTGCTGTTCTGCAGATATGTCGTCGTGCCGTTGTCAGTCAATGCCACTTAATTTTTCAACAAGACAATGCCCGGTGACATGTAGCGCGATATGCAATGGACACGTTACATTTCACCTTGGCCCAAATACAGTCCTGATCATTCGCCAATAGACCATGTGTGGAACAAGTTAGATCGGCGCATTCAAATTAGGCACTTCTGCAAGATTGGCAGAATATCCCTATATATAGCACAAATATATGGAGGGATATTTCTACTTCTTATCTTTAATTATAACTCCTTGTTTTAATATATTTATTCTTATTTCTTATTTTTATTCTTGCTTCTTTTCCCCCCCCCCCCCCAATTTTATTTCAATATTTTTTATTTCCTTTCTTGATTTTAATTCTACACAGTAATTTCCTGTTCCCTCAATTCTTTTTCATTTCTACATGATAAACAATTAGAAAATTATACTTAAAATCTTAGAATATCCAAGTTAGAATTTGAAAGTTGGAATAGGAAAGTGGGGATAAGAAAGTAAGAATTAAAAAATAGAAATAAGTTAAAATGAGAAGTTAGAATTAGTTCACCGGATGAAATCTTCTTGACAAATTAAGACGCCAGTGGACTCTACTAGCACAGTTACAGATGAACACAAGCTGTATAGTCTCGAGATTTAACGTACTTGGGTGACACGTCACCAATAAACAATATTTATACTTCCAAGTTTTATAACCCAGCCAAGGAAACCTTTGCTTAGTTTTTTGTTTAAGGCGGTCAGGAAACATTGGACATCAATTTAGCATCATACTATGCGAGCTGACTCCCTATTCCAACAAAATATAAAACATTGATAAAAATAATAAAAGGATGTAAAATGGCACGCACAAAATAGCTGCCTCCCCACAAAAAAGGTGGACAACAACCAACGGAAAAGGCCACAATCGAATTACCAATTGGATCCGCCCACCCAAAGGTTAATATATTTCCAGAATCATTATTAACGTCTTAAAATACGAAAAATGTAACATTATAGCCATTTCCATTAACTCTAAAATACCTTTCATATCTAATTACATAACAATTTTTACTAGGTAAAACTGTAATCAAATTACACGTTATTTGGTTTTACCTTTTTACGATACAATATCATATAAGAAAGTTTTCAGAAATTTGACTGAACTTCATTTGTGCTGCATGTAATAATCAGAAAGAGTATCAGCAACATAGCGTGGTATTTGTAAGGGGGTGGAGAAGTTGTCTAAAATTCTTGACAATCAAGGGGGTGGAGGGCTTTGTCCTTCAATTCATCAGTTCTTACCATTTACTTTATAGTGGATGGGTGGGTGTCAGCCGGTGTACCGGTATCTCTGCATGTAAAAATAACAGAAAATTAACGTTATCAAAATTAAAAGTGACCCATGCCTGAGTATAAGCTGGACAGGATCACGTGGTTTATAAGCGTGAACTTCCCCATACCAATTTATATCGTATAAAAGAAAAAGAAGATTAAATCCCTTAAATGAAATAAAAATATCACCAAAAATATTGGAGGTTGGGTTTCTTTGTGTTAGTAAAACTGTGTAACGGTGATGCACACTTACAGTAAAACATCGATCATTTTACTTTAATCTAAGATATTTTTCTTAAATTTCTGCTAAATGCCTATTTTTGCATTTAGTAATGAGTTTATACCCATGACGAGTTTATGTTTGCCAGTCATGCGTAACCATGCATAATTAACAATTTCGAAGAAGTCACAGATGGAATAGAGTTGCGAGGTAACAAAGCAAAGCTTTTTTGAGCGATGAATCAGATATAGCAAAATTTAAGACACTTTAAAGTGGCATTTCCATTTAATATGCTCCCATTGTTTAGGCCATCATTTCATCAATTAAATATGCATAATATGTAACATCAAATTTACACGTGGCATTGCATGATAAGTTTCTTTGATGTTTTTTACAAAAACAATCTGGATAGAAATGGAGGAATATAATGTTAATGTAGCGGAGTGACCTACACTGGTATAAATGATTATAAGAAAGGGTTTACCTCACGCTACATGCTATATTTTCCACTTTCATTAGACTGTCTATTTCACAAGTCCACAGTAAAAATGCCACACACTTTCATTTCTACCACTTTAGACTGTATTGATATTGCCTGGGCTCTCGTTTTCTAAATCTTTATGTCTAGAAATTGTTCTCGGTATTGGAGGTTCGAAGAATTCAATGTGATACGGATTTTTTCCCCGACAACTCAACTTTATGACAAACGGGGTGACTTCAGCTTTTCCATCGTCAACTTCCCATATTTCTATGCCAATACTCCATTATTACCTGCAAGTGGTGTTTGTCACTCAGCTGATTTGATTCGATATACGCAAGAGCTTGTTCAATTTTTTTTTTAATAGAGGCAGGCTACTGACAAACAAGTTGATGTTACAGGAGTTTCAACAATCTCGATTAAAGTCAGCATTTCGCAAATTGTATGGTCGTTATAACGATCTAGTTTGCCGATACAGCCTGCCTTTGGGTCAAATAGTGTCTGAGGAGTTTCATACCAATTGTTAGGCCGTTCTTTACACTGATTTTGGCTACCGATTATTCCGTTTACCTGATCAAGACACAGGGCTCGGCGGGTTCGACAGGGGATGCTTACTCCCCACCTCTGGTATACCCAGGGGCCCGTGTTTGTCCAGCTCTTAATTTTGTATTCCTTAAAGAAGTTATGATCACTGTTCGTTACCTTCACCTTTTCCTTGGATTCCCATACACCATACAATATCACTGTATATAGCTTTATGAAACTGTCACCAGGTTAGCATCGATATGAAGATGACTACGATGCAAAAGCAGACGAAACAGCTTTACGCTTCGACATTTTGTTAAAAGATGACAATCGTTACTGGCCACGTCAAGGTCACTGGAAGGTCGAGCAGATTACCATCCAAATAGATTTTTTGGTATTTTTGTGTTGTTCTTGTAGACAAATTGAAGCGGATTATTAGCGAGAATGTTTTTATTATTATGATTATCTGTGTGACCTGATAAAAAAAATCTGAAAGGACACAACACAAGTTTCTAAACCTTTTTTTTAAATTATTTTTTCAGCAAAATTAATTCTTTTCATGCTTAAAACTACTTTAAATGTGTTTTTAATGAAATATGTTGCGTAGTTTTCGAGTCTGAGAGCGATGAAATTCTCTTGCGATATGCATATTTACTTTCGCTATTTTACGCGCCATTATGTGTGACATCATATGCGCCCTAATGTTTGAAAACATCTATTAGCCATTTCGTAAACAGATTAGATTTAATCGACAAAAAAACAAAACAATTATCACGTTAACTGCTTGTAAATAATAGTGCATTAAGGTGTTTTGTGCCGTTGAAGGGTGTACTAGTGGTCGGTAGGAAGGATTTAGACTGAGTATTTTTCGAAGGAAGGTATGAGATAAAAGACGTGGATAATTTTTTCTTGGAGCAGGAACTTTACCTTTAATGGTACCTTCACACTCACGGATTTTTCTTACGGATCCTTGCGTATTCCACAAATCCGTAAAAGTACACGGATTATTACGATTTAGACACTTCAAAGAGCTGTTTAAAAACGTTTTAAGAGTATTTACGGGCCATTTACGGTTTATTACGAGTTCTTGCGATGCATTTACGGCACACATTTACGATTTGTTCCGAGTGAACACGGATAAATACGAGCAATTTACAACATTTTACGAGCTTTTTAGGGATTGTTACGAGTATATTAAGGTAATTTACGATTTCGCTTAGCTTTTACGTGTAATCACGATCTGTTAACGTGTTGATAACGTGCTGTTACGAATAGTTAGGAGTTAGTTACGATTGTTTACGTTTTTGACTCAAAAGTGTTCGCAATTGGCTTTGTATCATCATTCGACAACTGACATTACCTGTAACAGCATGTATGTATATTGTATGCAAGATGTGCAACTTCTTTGATGTCTTGATAACAACTGAAAGAAACTGTTAGATTTTGCGTCTTTTATACCTTTCCTTAATCGTAAAGTTTAAGTATGACTCGTAAAGTAATCGTGTCTATACGTAAAATGCTCGTAATGACTCTGAACAATCCGTAAAGCGATTGAAACCCGACGTAAATGAAATCGTAAATATCAATTAGGCATTCGTAATAATCCGTAAACAACTCGTAAACTATCCGTAACATATCGTAAACTAACCGCAAAGATTCGTAAAAAAAAACTTTTTACGAGTGTTTTACGGATTCTTACGAGCAGTTTACGTGTTCTTGCGACCAGTTTACGATACTTACGGATTGTTACAAGTTATTCATGGAAAATGAAATCCGTAGACAATCGTGAATTTTTTTTTGACATGTCAAAAATTTGTCTCTACTTTCACGGATCCTTACGAGTTGTGACGAGTTATAAACGGATACGAACGAGTGATTTACGAATGCTTGCGATTGACTACGAGTCGGAGATCCGTAAGGACTCGTAAGAAAAATCCGTGAGTGTGAAGGCGGTATAAAACAACACCCAGTCCATGTACTTTTTCAAAAACCGATTGGACAGAGACCCAGAAAAACTGCGAGAAAATGGATATATCGAAGCTAAGCACTACAGCATATACATTTTGTTCTGGTCTTCAAATTCAATACACACTCGGATCAACTAACCTTCACCTTGTAACAACATATAACTTCTACCATCTGGTAGATTTGCAAAAAAATTAAAGATACAAAATAATTGAACTTTTATCTAATTGTAACGGGGACTATAATTGTACTTATGATATAAATGAAAACAATTTTTATCTGAAGTAAAACAAAGACTACAAGATGTGTTTATACAAGAAATTAATAGTGTTTTTGAGACGTCACCAAAATGTAACTTATATAAATATGTCAATGAAGGTTTTAAATTACAATTGTATCTTACAAAATCTATTCTAAGTATGTATGTTCAAAATATTAGTAAATACCGATTATCCTCACATAGATTAGAAATTGAAAAAAGGTAGATTTAGCAATATTCCAAGAAACGAATGAAAATGTAAATTATGTTCAGAGAGTATTGAAGATGAATGTCATTTTATATTAGTATGTCCTTTTTATAATGATTGTAGAAAACAGTATTTAAAGAAATATTATTATAAACACCCCTCCACTTTCAAGCTTGTCCAACTATTTATCAACTGGAAATGTTACGGAATTATATAAACTTGGTAAATACCTATATAAATGTTCATCTATTAGATCTCAGTTATTATAAGATTATCCGCAGTATATATCATGTCCATGTACATCAGTATGATGTATTATGTTCTGTTACTATTTCATTGTATAAGTTGTTGTATATACTTTATACCTATGAACTGTATGATTCTTGGTCAATAAACAATACAATACAATACAGATGTTCCCCCAAACACTCCCCCATTTAAAAGTGGTGTCATTGACCTTCTGCACAACGAATTATATTTCATTCTTAGTTGTTTTAGTATGACCTATATTGTTGAAAATATTCCATTTTCCTCATTCATAAAGATATACAATATAGATTAAACAAGTTAAAAATTACAATGCACGTGCATTCTCGCTCATGCATCTACATGAATTCCCATCGTTCATTAAGAATACATATTGCAAATCTACATAAAAAATCAGTTTGCTATAGCCTTTAATTACAAATGTACATGTATGACCATTTGAGTACCAAATGTTGAAATAAAGCAATGCACGTGCATACACATGTACGTGAGTATGACTCTACACTTTTATTGATGTCATTCAACGTGCCTTTGTATCATATACTACTCAAAATTTGATAAGGATCACTAGGTTATATGTGTGTAATTTACCACTAACATAACAAAAGACATAAATTTGACTCAGAAACGTGTTTACTCAGGTTATGAATGAAAATTCATGAACGGCATGAACTTTCATCAATACGGAATGCTTGAAATCTGATAACAACACCAAAAGGCATTTCATTACAAAAAGTTAACAGCAAACCAGAGAAAGAATTACACAGTTTTTGGGGATAGTCCATCATTACACTTAGTCGATGAAGTGTCAATACCTGGTATGGCCTCCCCTTGTATCAATGACGGCTTGACAACGTTGAGCCATGCTGTCAATAAGCACCCGGATGTTTCCAATAGGAAGGTTGTTCCACTCTTCCAGGAGGGCGTTTCCGAGCTCTGCCAAAGTCGTGGGTTGTGCTCTACGGCGTGAAAGGGCAACCTGCAGCATGTTCCATACATGCTCAATCGGGTTCAAGTCCGGCAAGCGCGCTGGCCAGTCCATACGGACAATTGTCTCCTGCTGAAGGTACTGCTCCACCACCCTGGTGCGATGAGGACGG